>NC_141045.1:23330000-23340000 GCF_052040795.2 Danio rerio
TTGAAAATATGTCTATATTCACTTGTTTTAAGGAAATGTCTAGAGCAGTATTCAGTTGTTTTAAACTTATTAATATTAACATTTATAATTTGTTGATAATTAAATAATTAAAAATGAAAGAAGGAGAAGCTAACAGAACTGAAACACAAGAGACAGTAGGGAAAGCATTACACAACAAAAATAGAGTCAACAAACATAAGACTGGAATTGGAGCAGATTCTGGAGTGCAGTCCTGGACTGGAGTGGGTTTTGGACTGGACTTTAGTGGGCTCTCGATTAAGTCATGAACTGGAGTGAGTTTGGAAGTGGAGTCAGGAATGGGGAAAAGACAATGGGGAAAAAATACTACATTGTAAAAAGTAGAGTCAGGTACTGCAATGTGCTCTAGAGGGGAGTAATGAACTGAAATATTCTCTGGAAAGGTGTAATAAACTGAAATGGACTCTGGAAAGGTGTAATGAACTGGAATGGACTCTAGAGCTACTTAATAAACTGGAATGGGCTCTAGAGTTGAGTAACGAACTGAAATGGAGTCTAGAACAGAATTTTTAACTGGGATGTGCTCTGAAAATGTGCAATGAACTGGAATGCACTTCACCGCTAAGTAATGAATTGGAATAGGCTGTAGAGCAAAATATTTAACTGGAATGTGCTCTGGAAAGGTGTAATGAACTGGAAATGGGCTTTGGAAAAGTGAAATGAACTGGAATGGGCTCTAGAGCAGTATAATAAATTGTGGTGGAACTTAGAAATGACTAATAACCTGGAATTGACTTTAGGAGTTGACTAATTAAGTGAAATAAGCTCTAGAACCAAGTAATGAACTGGAATGGGCTCTAGAGTGGAGCTATGAACTTGAATGGTCTCTAGAGTGGAGTAATGAACCATAATGGACGCTGGAGTGGAGCAATGAACCGGTATAGGCTCTAGAGTGGAGTCATAAACTGGAATGGGCTCTAGTATGGAGTAATAAACTGTAATAAGCTCTAGAACAGAGTTATGAACTAAAACGAACTGGAATGGGCTCTAGAGCTAAGTAGGGCTCTAATATTGAACTGTTATTGGCTAAAGATTAATGAACTGGTTTGGGCTCTAGAGTAGTGTAATGAACAGGTATGGGCTTAAGAGTATAGTGAACTGGCATGGGCTCAAGAGTGGAGTGATGAACTGGGATGGGCTCTAAAATGGAGCAATGAACTGGAATGGGTTCTAGAGCAGAGTAATGAACTATAATGAAATGGAATTCAATTCAGTTTATCTTTATTTCTATAACGCTTTTACAATGTACATTGTGTCAAAGCAGCTTTACATAGAAGACTATAGTAAATTGAAACAGTGTAGTTCAGTTTTCAGAGTTTAAGTTCAGTTCAGTTTAGATTAGATTAGTTCAGTTCATTGTGTTTTAATATTCACTGCTGGGAGTCCAAACACTGAAGAGTAATCCATCGATGCACAGCTCTACAAGTCCCAAACTATACAAGCCAGTGGCAACAGTGGCGAGGAAAAAAACTTCACCAATGGGCGAAACTGAAGGAAAAAAAAAACCTCGGGAGAAACCAGGCTCAGTTAGCATGACCATTTCTCATATGGCAAAATGTCTTGTGGAGAGCTGCAGTTTAGGTGCAGAAGGCTGGAGAACACTGGAAGTCAACGAAGACTCGTCGGTCCCTGGATTCTTACTGGAATTAGTCTTAGGCTCTCCACTCCTTAAAGACCACCACAGCAGCTGCTACGGCCTGGTCCAGGAATGTGGAAACTTTGGGATCATCTTTTCACAGGTCTTGGATCACTTTAGTGGCACTGCATAATCTTTGGGGGCCTCGGGATGAGTATCCCCAGGTGGAAATAAAGAATAAAGAAAACAATTATTATAGCTGCTTTTCATAGGGTATATAAATGGGCTCTAGAGCAGAGTACTGAACTGGTATGGGCTCTAGAGTAGAGTACTGAACTGGAATGGGCTTTAGACTGCAGTATTGAACTAGAATGAGCTGAAATAAGCTTAGGAGCGCAGTAATGAATTGAATTGGACTCTGGAAAGGAGTCAGGATCTGGAATGGGTTCGAGAGATGTATTAAAATATTTTTAAAATCTTAAATAAAAAAACTGTTTGTTTTACGGCAATTCAAGTTTACCTCTGTAACAATTTGAATTATTATTTTTATCCACTAACATAATGTGCACAAGCCAAATATTGATGTCCCAAGCCATTGGATAAAACAATGTAATCATAAATAATGAATGTGTTTTCTGCAGCTGCATATGTTTCTGCATGTGTTAAACTGGGAATTCTGTGTGTGTGTGTGTGTGTGTGTGTGTGTGTGTGTGTGTGTGTGTTCTTTAGTGGCTATCCTGCCATCCTGCTGTTCTCTCTTCTCCTCTCTCTCTCATTGAGGCTGTGAATGGTCTTGCGACCGAGCTCCTGACCGATGTTGCCACGGCGACCATGTCAGAAACAGGCTACTTTCTCAATAATTACTCAACTAGGGAGAAAAGCTGCAGAGCACAGGACCTGAAGGAGGACACCACAGGCCACCAGCCACGATTACAACACAGATATGAATGTGTGTGTCCTGATGTATTAATTTTTGTATTAATCATGCAGAATCATAGTATAGATATAGAACAGGAGCGGTGTATTCATTTTCACCAACTAATCCAAAGAAAATTAATGAATGAATGAAAGTCTTTTTTGTTTTATTTCGGCTCAAATAAAAAGTTTAATTGTCTTAAAATCCTTTTAAGCTCAATATTATTAGCCCCCTTAAACAATATTATTTTTGGATTGCTACAGAACAAACCACTGTTATTCAATGGCTTGCCTAATTACCCTAATTTGTCTAATTGATTATTTAGAAATAAGTTATTAAAGCTATTATGTTTGGAAATTTGTTGAAAAAAAAAATCATTTTGGGGAAAAATATACAGGGTGGCTAATAAATCAGGAGGGCTAGTAATAATTATGACTGTATTTAAAAAATTTGGTAACACTTTATTTTAATGTTCCGTTTGAGTGTTAAACGGTCTGCTTAATATGGTGAAAATGCTGCTTCAACAGACATTAAACTGACTATAAGAAACTTTGCAAGTACATGTCTACTTATAATCCAATGAGAATTAGTTGGCATGTAGATGCATTGTAACTAAGCTGGGAAAAAATGAATGAAGCGATATATATATCAAATTATAATCCATTATTTTTTCATTCCTCATTTATTTCCTAATTTAATATTCATATTTTTATCTCATTTTTAAATAATCCTTAAGGTTTACAATAGAGGTCTGCATTATTTATTTTAAATAAATTTCTGAATAAAGCGCGGGAGCAGTCAGTAACTGGTGTATTTTGAACGGGTGCGGGCGGTCTAACAATATCGCTCCTGACATCCGAGCTTGGTGCTGTGTGTGTGAATGAGAGAGAGTGTGATGCTTTCTGTGTCACTTGCTTGGTGCTGTGTGTCTATGTGTGTGTGTGTGTGTGTGTGTGTGCGCGTGTGTGTGTGTTTATACAGACAGCTTGTTATAGGCTGTCTGGACTCTGTATAGCTGAGTGGTTTTCGGTTATGCCCCCCACCCAACCCCCTATATATATATAATGTAGCGAGCCATGTAATACCACGTCGCCCTGGGCACAAATCCACACCAGCTGGATCTCTCATCAACCTCGGATCGCTCACAGCTGGACCTCATCAGCCAGGGAGAGATATAAGCCAGCCCCACACAGAAGGAAGTGAGCTTCATTTGACATGACTCCCTGCGCTAACGCTTGTCTCTCTCTGTCTCTCCCACAGCCGAGTCCAGCTCGTGACCGATCCAACACTCTACATCTCACCAGCCTTCACCATCTCCCCGGAGCACTTGAGCACGCACCTTTAAGAAGAGCACCCTTTCACCCCAATATCACTTGTAAATAAAGGCACCCTCCGGGGCATTGTTTGTAACGTTATCTACGGTGTTTGTGTTTTCCCTCTGCCTCGCTACAACTGGTGGAGAATGCGGGCATTGCAGAGGGAAAAATTCAGAAGAAACACTCACCATTAAGTAGAAAATAACCGCTGAATTTTTCTCTGTGTTTGTTACAGACAGGCATCCGCTCTCTCTCTCTCCCACGCTTCCTCTTACTCGGCTGTCAACATCCTGTCGCCATGTCGGTGGAAGAGGTACTGCTCCACCTAGCGGAGATCTCCAGGAAACAGAATTCCATCTCTGAGCAGCTTACAGCCAGACAGGATCGACTGGAACAGCAGCTCCGCCAGGTGGCCAGACACCATCCGACTCCCGAAGTGAGTGCGCATCACCATCTCACTAAACTCAGCGACCTGGATGATATTGACGCTTATTTACATACCTTTGAGGTTATTGCCGAGAGAGAAGGCTGGCCAAAAGAAAACTGGGCGAGAATGTTGGCTCCGTTTCTCACAGGAGAAGCACAACGAGCATATTTTTCACTAGAGACACCTAAAAATGAAGATTACAAAGCGTTAAAAAAGGAAATATTAGCCAGAATGGGGCTATCCACAATCAGCGCAGCCCAACAGTTTTCCCAGTGGTCTTACGACGAGAAACAACCAGTGAGAACTCAAGCAGCTCAACTTTCTCGCCTGGGAAGGCTATGGTTATTGGGAGGAGATCCCTCGGCGGTCCAGGTCGCTGAGAAGGTGATCATCGAGAAGATGATGCGTGCGTTACCCCGACGTTTGCGAACACTCACCAGCATGCGAAATCCTGAGTCACTGGCCACCCTGGTGGAAGCGATCGAGCTGGCTGAAGCTCACATCGCCAGAGATAATGGGGAGAGAGCGGCTCTGCCACCCCGGAGGGTAAGTGCGCCTTGGCGACCGGTGGAGGGCACAGCGCGACCAGGCAGCAGACCAGCGGTCCCCAGCCCGATGGACGAGCCGATGCCCACCGAGCCGACGACGCACTCGACCCCGGCCTGGACAGCAGGGTGCGCGGTTCACCGCAATATCCCTCCCGAAGCTCCCACCCATAAAGTCCAACTAGAGGGAAAAACACAAACGGCCACCTTAGACACAGGAAGCGCCATCACTCTGGTTCACCCGAAGACTTTGAAGTACCGCCAAGAAAGTAAAAGCCTTATTCCAATCACGTGTGTACATGGTGATACCCGCCACGTACCCGCCCGAAGAGTGACCATCGCGGCGAAACCAGGCAGCTGGCGCATCGAAGTCGGGGTTGTTCCAGATCTTCCTGTGCCCCTCCTACTGGGTAGAGACTGGCCGGGGTTCGATGAACTCCTCACTCACCACCACGCTCTATCGGCTCGTTCAAAGAAGAAGAACAAGTCACGGGCTCATCGGGACCGCAAACCAGCGCTGATGACCACCGAGAGCGACAGAGGGGGTGAGTCATCAATATCTGCTAATTTATACTTTGATCTATTTCAGCAGATAACCGCAGGAGGTGATTTTGGCAGAGCACAGAGGGAAGATGAAACGCTCAAACACTGTTGGCCACAAGTACGGATCATCGACGGTAATGAGCGACTTCCCAGCCCTCACCCCCTCCCACATTTCATTGTGGAAAATGGTCTGCTGTACTGTGTCGCAGAGAGGCGGGGGGAAAAGAAGACACTACTGGTCGTTCCGAGGACCAAGAGGGAGACGGTCTTGGAACTGGCACATACCCACCCGATGGCTGGACATCTGGGAGCGGCCAACACGGTGAAAAGGATCCGCGATCGTTTCCATTGGCCGGGGCTAGACGGGGAAGTAAAGAGGTATTGCCAGGCATGTGACATCTGCCAGAGAACGTCTCCCCAACGACCACCCCCCAGCCCTCTAATACCACTACCCATCATCGATGTGCCCTTCACCCGAATTGGTATGGACTTGGTAGGGCCTTTGCCGAAGTCGGCCCGGGGACATGAGCACATCCTTGTTATCCTCGATTATGCCACCAGATACCCTGAAGCGATTCCCCTGAGGAAAGCCACGTCATCGGCCATCGCGAAGGAGCTGTTTCTGCTATGCAGTCGAGTGGGAATCCCAACGGAGATACTGACCGACCAGGGCACCCCCTTCATGTCCCGGTTGATGGCAGACCTCTGTCACCTACTCAAGGTAAAACAGCTAAAAACCTCTGTATATCATCCACAGACGGACGGCCTTGTCGAGCGCTTTAACAAGACTCTGAAGCAGATGCTCCGACGGGTGGTGGCAGAGGACGGGCGCGACTGGGACCTCATGATCCCGTACGTGTTATTCGGTATCAGGGAAGTCCCCCAGGCCTCCACAGGATTTACCCCCTTCGAACTGCTGTTTGGCCGCCAACCCCGAGGCCTATTGGATGTGGCTCGTCAAGCCTGGGAACAGGAACCAGCCCCCCAGCGGTCGGTGATTGAACACGTACGGGACATGAGAGAACGCATCGACAAAATCATGCCCATCGTCAAACAACACCTGACCGAAGCCCAGCGCGCCCAGCAGAGATTGTATAACCGGCCCGCCCAACCCAGAGAGTTCCACCCAGGGGACAAGGTGATGATACTCATACCTACCACAACGTCGAAGTTCCTCGCATCCTGGAAGGGACCATACACCGTGGTAGAAAGGGTAGGGCCGGTAAATTATCGAGTCCGTCAGCCGGGACGAAGACGGGAAGAACAACTCTACCACATAAATCTTATGAAGAAGTGGGTTGCAGCTCCAGGTCATCTCGTTGCCTTCGCTGAAGAAACTCTTCCCGTTGTCCACATTGGTGAGCAACTCTCACCAAACCAGAAGGCGGAGCTGCAAGCCTTGGTTGGTCAGTTCAAGGATGTGTTCTCGGAGAAACCGGGCCGAACCTCCATCATCCAACACAACATTATCACTCCTCCTGGCACCATCGTCCGGCAAAGGCCTTATCGAGTTCCAGAGGCTCGCAGGCTGGCTATCGACGAGGAGATCCAGAAGATGAGAAGGTTAGGCATCATCGAACCATCCCGTAGCCCGTGGTCCAGCCCAATAGTGATGGTCCCCAAACCCGATGGCACCCTCCGTTTCTGCAACGACTTCAGGAAACTCAATGAGATCTCCAAGTTCGACGGATACCCCATGCCTCGGGTGGACGAGCTGCTGGATAGGCTGGGTGGAGCCCGATTTATCTCCACCATCGACCTCACCAAAGGCTACTGGCAGTTACCACTCAGTGAAGACGCCAAGGAGAAAACCGCCTTCTCCACACCCGGTGGGCACTGGCAATACCGGGTTCTTCCCTTCGGGCTCCACGGGGCCCCAGCCACATTCCAAAGAATGATGGACATCCTGCTGAGGCCCCACCAGCCATATGCAGCAGCCTACCTGGACGACCTCATCGTCCACTCAGAGTCATGGGAAGAACACCTATCCCGGTTACGGAGGGTGCTCTTAGATCTTCGACGGGCTGGGCTCACAGCTAATCCCAAGAAATGCCACCTGGGTCTAGCCGAAGCCAGATACCTCGGGTTCCACATTGGACGAGGTCTCATACAGCCACAGCAAAACAAGGTCAAGGCACTACAGGAAACTCCACAACCCACCACAAAGACCCAGGTACGTGCATTTCTGGGGTTAGCGGGCTACTATAGATGTTTCATACCTAACTTCTCATCCATAGCCAGCCCTTTGACAGACCTGACCAGAAAGGGGCAGCCGGAGAGGATAAGATGGACCAAGGAAGCCGACGATGCGTTCCGAGCCCTAAAGAAGTCCCTCACGTCCTCACCGGTACTGCACGCACCTGACTTCGGCTGCCCCTTCATTCTACAGACGGATGCTTCCGACTCGGGCCTGGGCGCGGTCCTCTCCCAGGTCCACGGCGATGAAGAACATCCCATAATGTACGTGAGTCGGAAGCTGACCCCCGCAGAGACCCGCTACGCAACGGTGGAGAAGGAGGCCCTGGCGATCAAGTGGGCAATCCTGGAGCTAAGGTACTATCTCCTTGGCAGGAAATTCACTCTGGTGACCGACCACGCCCCGCTACAATGGATGGCGACAGCGAAGAACAACAACGCTCGGGTCACCAGGTGGTTCCTGTCGCTCCAGGATTTCAACTTCGACGTACAACATCGAGCCGGGGCCTCCCACGGAAACGCAGACGGACTCTCACGGCTCTGGTCAGGATGGGCAGGTCTGTCGAAACATTCTACCCCCCCTCTCAATACACTGCTCTTCCTTCGCAGGACACCCAGGACCAGGACGACGCTAAGGGGGGGGGAATGTAGCGAGCCATGTAATACCACGTCGCCCTGGGCACAAATCCACACCAGCTGGATCTCTCATCAACCTCGGATCGCTCACAGCTGGACCTCATCAGCCAGGGAGAGATATAAGCCAGCCCCACACAGAAGGAAGTGAGCTTCATTTGACATGACTCCCTGCGCTAACGCTTGTCTCTCTCTGTCTCTCCCACAGCCGAGTCCAGCTCGTGACCGATCCAACACTCTACATCTCACCAGCCTTCACCATCTCCCCGGAGCACTTGAGCACGCACCTTTAAGAAGAGCACCCTTTCACCCCAATATCACTTGTAAATAAAGGCACCCTCCGGGGCATTGTTTGTAACGTTATCTACGGTGTTTGTGTTTTCCCTCTGCCTCGCTACAATATATATATATATATATATATA
Source organism: Danio rerio (assembly GCF_052040795.2). Taxonomy (NCBI): domain Eukaryota; kingdom Metazoa; phylum Chordata; class Actinopteri; order Cypriniformes; family Danionidae; genus Danio; species Danio rerio. Next base: position 23,338,614 of record NC_141045.1, read on the forward strand.
TATATATATATATATATATATATATATATATATATATATATATATATATATATATATATATTAAATAAATAAACATTCAAATACTACAGTAGCTCTAAAGTGACATGTTCACCTGTTCACCGGGAAACCAGAGCACCCAGAGGAAACCCACACAAATGTAGGGAGAACATGCAAACTCCATACAGAAAAGCCAACTGACCCAGCCGAGGCTCGAACCAGCGTCCTTCTTGCTGTAAGGCGACAGCACTACCTACTGCGCCACTGCATCGCCTTGTGTATTTACTTATTGTACATAATTATATGCAAAACCCAAGAGTCCACAGTGTGTTTACTTCAATAGGTCTGATTGCATTAAAACATACAGTCAAGCAAAACGCTGCAGGCCTGCTTATAGATTTGAAGAGGAAACCTATTATTAGAAGAACAATTACCACATGAGGTGAATTCCACTCGCAAACACCGCATGCTTAAAAATACACCAGCATATATTATCAGAAATAAAAAAAGAAGTTGAACTGGATGTTTCAAGCATCTAAGAGAAAACGGCTACAGTGGCAGTGTTTATTAAGATGGTGGATAAAATTGGAAGGTTTTGATATTATAAATACGAGCTAGAACAGGAACAGCTTTGATGCTGATTTAACAAAGCCATGAATAAACATTTAAAATCCTTGAAGAATGAAGACAGAAGATATATATATAAAAGTTGAATTATTGGCCCTGCTAAATTATTAGCCCTCCTGTATATTTTTCCAAAATTTCATTTTAACAGAAATGTTTTTTTCAACACATTTCTAAACATAATAGTTTTAATAACTGATTTCTGAATAATAATTAGACAAGTAGGGTAATTAGGCAAGTCATTGCATAACAGTGGTTTGTTCTGTAGACAATCAAAAAAATAATATTACTTAAGGGGGCTAATAATATTGACCTTAAAATGGTTCTAAGAAACTTTCTTCAGTGAGCTCAATTGCAAATTATATATCAATTGTATCCTGAGCTGATGCAGTGGCGTCATGGTGGAGTGAAGAGTAAGACTGACTCCTAAGAGACCCCAGTGACAGATGAGTCTACGCATTGATCTCGTGGGCCAGCCTGTACACCCGCCAGTGACCTACTAGATCTACAGTATAGCTTCTCCACAATAAACATCCAGTGTCTGTACAAGAAGTTAAGCCAGAGGAAAAATTGCTGTGCCCAAGTGAACCTGGTTTCTCTCAAGGTTTTTTTTTTTAAAGTTTGTTTCTTGCCACTGTAGCCTCTGGCTTGCTTGGTTTGGGACTTGTGGAGCTGCGCATTGATGGATTTGCTCTTCAGTGTTGGAAAACTGGAATGACACAGTTCAATCTACTAGAACTTCTATGTTAAGCTGCTTTATGACAAT
>NC_141045.1:23345000-23407500 GCF_052040795.2 Danio rerio
TACTTCACTAAATACCTGGAAATACGCTTTTCCTCCGCAATAAGGTGAGTTCTCGCCTACGGGTCGGGATAAAGAGGTTTCTACTGAAGTGTGCTCCGCTTTCGGCTGCGTCTGGTACACGGGCTCCATCGCATCGCGTGCCGGATAAAACTGCGTGATCAGGGGCGCTTTGTTTTCATTCAGTCTTTGGTGGTCCATCCTGCTAGCGTACAGGCAGACTGCTGTTTTTCATTTTTATTCAGTTCGCTTATCTGGCTGCTTTAGTTGTTTTATTTGAGCTTTTCTCCTCCTGTGAAGGGAAGCTATATTGATTTTTTTGATCGGCTTTGTTATTAGAAATGATACGCTTGCGCTGACCTTTGGCTTTCCGTCGGGACTTATTCATATTCAGAACTGTTTAACAATGTCCTGAGACAAAATGTGCGGATTTTTCGGGCTTGGAGAAAGAGAGTCGTGGTGAGTTAGGTGACCTTCTGCGATTCTGTCACCTCAAGGTTAATTTTCCATCCATCTCGGAGCTCTCTTGTGGAAATTAGTTGGAAAAACACAGCATTTGATGCGAATTTGTCCAGTGAGTGTTTTTTTAAGCCTGACCTCATTAAGCAGAACGTACTAGGACATTTGTTAGACTTTTAATACCACATTTAGACATATTTTACCATGTGTTGTCCCAATGAAATCTCAAGAATTGTGTTGTTTCAGCTCGTTTTAATTGGGTAGTTTGAACAAGTAAAAAATATATATTTTAGAGTGTACTGAAAAAAAGCTTGTCATTCAAATTTAAAACAAAAACATGTTATTTAGTACCAATATCCTTCAAACCTCTATGTTTTACCTATTTTTAAGACAATTGTAATTTTTAATTGATAATATGCACTCAAACTACACTCAAAATACATGTTTTTGCTTGTTTAAACTACTTATTACAATGAGCTGAAACAACACAATTCTTGAGATTTCATTGGGGCAACCAAATTTTTTTTATGTTCAATACACATAAATGTTACAAGTGTTAAGTTAATCGATTTGTGTTAGGACAACATGAATGAATTGTGAGAAACCCTTTATTTTTTTCTGTGTAAATATTGTTCAAACTACCTATTTATAATTAGCTGAATCATTAAAATTCTTCAGTTTTTTGGGAATATTGGGGATACGTTAACTTACTTGATTTGAGTTAAAAAAAACATCAAGGTATTGTGTGGAGCATTTTTTACAGTGTGGTTAAGTATTTTTATGTAATTTAGTAAGTACATGTTATAAGGTCTTATAAAAATTTTGCGTTCATCTGTTTTGGCCATCTGACTATCGATATCAGAATCAACCAATTAAAAACCCATACTGTTAAACCAGTAACTCTTGGTTTGGTCACATCCTGTGTGCTTCACTCATATGTGTGAAGATTACTTTTTAAAACTCTCTCGTTTCCTCTTCTAGCTTATTTTGTGTGGTCAAATAAATGTCAGCCTTCTGTGGAAAGTCATGTTTACCTAGCAAACCGTCTATATATGCGTACAGTATACGTGCAGATAGAATGTGAGTTTGCTTTATCACTGACTACAAAGATAATTTTTTAAGAACTAACGGCTGAGGTTTTATTTGATGAAGTGTGAAACTGAAATACGAGTTTGCGTTGAACTGGAAAGACTGGAAGAGTTGGATGCTATGTGGAGGAGTTGTTAAATGAGAAGTTACTGTAATTACACACAAAGTCACAGATTAAGGCTTCATTAAGTCAGTGGAAATAACAATTTCAGTTGACTGCTTGACAATATGAAAATGTCAATTCACAAGTGTAGTCTTGACGAAGGCAGACTTGCTAAGAAACTTCTAATTGACCATCTGATTCCAGTCCAAATACTGTGTTTGTTCCTGATCCTGAACAGATTTAGATTCTTGAATGCTGATTTGATTAATCTGTAACTTATTCCTTTAATTTTTAAACTCAAAATATGTCTATAAATGCTTTGTGTGTGTTAGGAAATGATAAAGATATACATATTTTTTTCTCCAACAGACAAAAAGTATGTTGATACAGCTGAAATGTTTTTGTATTTTAAAACATGTCCTATTTGATTTAGATATATACAGTGTGCGAATTATACATTGACAATTGGGGGGGGGGGGGGGGGGGGGGGGTTTCGGCACTGAATTGATTTATAAATGTATTTAAATTACATCTATTCATTCATTCATTTATTTTATTGTCGGCTTAGTCCCTTTATTAAACCAGGGTCACCACGGCAGAATGAACCGCCAACTTATCCAGCAAGTTTTTACGCAGCGGATGCCCTTCCAGCCGCAACCCATCTCTGGGACACATCCACACGCACACTCACACACACACTCATACAGTACGGACAATTTAGCCTACCCAGTTCACCTGTACCGCATGTCTTTGGACTGTGGGAAAAACCGGAGCACCCGGAGGAAACCCACGCGAAAGCAGGGAGAACATGCAAACTCCACACAGAAACGCCAACTGAGCCAAGGCTTGAACCAGTGACCCAGCGACCTTCTTGCTATAAGGCGACAGCACTACCTATTGCGCCACTGCTTCCCCATAAATTACATCTAATTTATTTATAAAATGTAGACATTTTCAGTGTTTTGAGGGATATTTAGTGATTATTTTAAAAATTGCTGTAGGTCAAAATATACATATTTTGTGTCTAAATTTTTTTAAGCTTCATGCAGAAATAAAAACCTATTTTACATGAAACATGTTTTGTGAATACTTAAGATGTCTATCCATGCTCTAGAACTGCAAGTTTCAGACTGTTGAATGATTTTTTTCTAGCATTGATTGGCACAATTATGCATTCACAATAGTATAAACCTGTATGGAGGGGTGAAAATGTACATTGTATACATTTTTAATTATTAATATTTAAGATATTGATCAAATCAAATCACTTTTATTGTCACATCATCAGCAGCACGTGTGCTATGATGAGTAAATAGCTTAGGTGCTGGCTCGAGACACTACAAAATACATCGACAGTGCAAAATACAGACAGAGCAAATAAAATGACAGTGTAAATACAACGACAGTGCAAAATACAGACAGTGCAAATACAACGACAGTGTAGAATACAACAGCATACGCCCAAAAAAATACAATAAAATAAATAAAAAGCGATATGTGCAATGAATATATGTCCACATAGTTGTTGTAGGCAGTATTGTTTCAAGTATGGATTGGCTAAAGTGCAGTGCATGCTACATATTGATGTTGTGCAGTAAGGGGTATGGAAGAGTCTGTCTGTGTGGGGTGTTAAGTGTTTATCAGCCTGATAGTCTGAGGGAAGAGGCTTTCCTTCAGCCGCCTGGTGCGTGATCGAATGCTGCGGAACTGTTTGCCTGTGGGTAGCAGAGAGAAAAGCCTTTGGCTTGGTTGGCTGGAGTCGCTGATAATTCTCTTGGCTTTCCTCATGCACCGCCTGTTGTAGATGTCCTGGAGGGAGGGAAGCTCACCTCCTACTACGCGTCCAGGAGTTCGCACAATCCTATGTAGGCCTTTGCGATTGCTGTTGGTGCTATTTCCATACCAGGTAGTGATACAGCCAGACAGGATGCTCTCCACAGTGCAGTTGTAGATCGAGCGGAGGATGTGGGGGCTCATTCCAAACCTCCTGAGACGCCTGCAGTAGAAGAGGGGTTTTTGTTCCTTCCTCAGCACTGCGACCGTGTGAGCCGTCCATGTCAAATCCTCAGCGATGTGGACTCCAAGAAACTTGAAAGTGCTGACTCTCTCCACTGGTGTCCCCTTGAGGGTGATGGGGGTGTGTTCTCTCTTCTCTCTCCTGACATCCACCACCAGCTCCTTGGTTTTGCTGATGTTGATTAGGAGGTGGTTTTCCTCACACCACTGCGTCAGAGTGTGCACCTCCTCTCTGTAGGCCGTCTCATCATTATCGGTAATTAGGCCCACCACCGTTGTGTCATCAGCAAATTTAACGATGACGTTGGAGCTGTGTTTGGCTGTACAGTCATGTGTGTACAGGGAGTACAGGAGTGGGCTGAGAACACAGCCCTGTGGAGCACCAGTCAATCCCTCCTGTAATTCACACCCTGGCTATATATCATAACTTATATTAAACCAAACATTTTTACCATAGAGAAATAATTAAACTAAAAAAAAGTCAGGCATACTGATTGCAATAATAATAATTATTAATTGATGATGGAACATAATTTTACTCATATTTTGACATATTATTGTCCTATTCTGAAAACGTAGCCCTATATACATTTCTGGAGATCATAAATTATGTAACCAGAAGTACATATGGCTGCATTTTTTTTTTAAATGAATGCTACGGGGCTGTATGATGTCTTCCTTTTTGCTCTAGTAGCTGACTGCTTACCTTCGTATGGATGGCTTTTCTGCTGCAACCAGTTTGTTCAGTGGCTTGCCTTGTACATCAGCGGACTTAAGACGTAGAGAGGAGTTGACCACGATGCCAGAGTTTGATTATGGCTAAGAACGGTTCCAAAAAGCCAGTAAGACAAAAACAGAAGCCAAAAAAATAAATAAACAATTAAAAAACAGGGTGAGACTGTGGTACAATCATCTGAAAACGTTGTAAAAATGAGGCAAGGAATCTTTTTCTGGATTGCTTTTAAAAACTGTTGGTTGGGTTTAGGCAAGTGGGTGGGTCAGTCAGTGCTTTTGAAAACACTATTGGTTGTGTTTAAAAATGGTGGGTTAGGTTGGTTGGAAAGAGAATGGTGGATCAGTCGATCGGTCAATCAATCAGACAGTCAATCAGTTGACAGCTGCCTCTGGTGGATTTATGCGAGAACAGCAGACATGAATGGCACTTGCGAGAGAAATTTGAGATTTCAAAAAGCGTACAATGCGGTCTCTGGTAGATTCGCGAAAACAAAAACTGCAAAAAAAATTATAAATAAATAAAACAATAATCGTACCTCTGGGGTGTCTTTGCTGCTCTCTAGAAATGTATATAGTGGTACGTTTTCATTGTGAGCTTGGGTTGGTATTGTCAGAAAACTTTATGATAGACCCTTGAATTGAATACATTTTCTGTGTACATGAAATCATGTTTTTACATTTAATTCCACGTGGCAATAAAATTATTACTTAAATGATTGTTTCTTGCTATTTGTTTTGAATTAAAATCTGCAGTTGGAACAAAGAGGTTAGGCACAGCTATGTTGGCAGCTTGGTTTTGTGGTTCAATAACTGGAGTAGTGTTTTTATGATAATCTCTGGTTTTATGATTGATTAACAGGGTGTTGAGAGTGGATTATAAAATGAAAAACCTTGTGCCAAGTGTGTGTGTGTGTGTGTGTGTGTGTGTGTGTCTGTGTAGTCAGCAGTGGTAAACCCTCAGAGACAGACTGTATTGGGATTAGCTCAGATTTCTGCTGGTTGTTGGTCAGCTGCTATATGTATTTACACTCAACCCTCATTGTGGACGTATCTGTTACGCAATAGTGACAGAAAAAGGTAAATACAGTTTTTTTTTGACGTCTTAAAACTTTTTTTTTTTACATAATTTAATAAAAGAGATAGCAGAAGCACATGTACAGTAATAGGATGCCATGGCACAGAATAGAGATGGGTAGAGTGTTTAAAAACCTGCCCCAATGAACAGAAACATGTGCCTGCTGGTGTCCAGAAAAGAATAGAAAAAAAGGATAAAAGAAACTCCCATCTTTTTTTTTTTTATCTTATTTTTGACCCCAGAAACAGTCTCTAAGTATTTTAAGATGACCAATCAGCACCACCTACATAGTGACAGTGGGCATATTCCCAAACTGTAAACACTTACCCAGCAGACTTTGATTTCTGTCAGCAGTTTTGGGGCCTTACCAATGCCAAGGTTCTCTTTAGATAGGACAACGTGGGTTTGAGTTAGACTTTTCTTGATGCACAAACAAACAAAGGTGTGGATCTTACTGATGAGAGTATTTATGTTGTAATTGTTTACACAGTGTCAGAAAAAAAAGTTTCTTAAACTGCCAGGTTAAAGCTTAAATATGGGTATTCTTGGTACCTTAAAGCTTTTATTCGTTGTGGCAATATAACAGCATTGTTCCAGCGCAATCTAATGACATTTTGTAACTTTGAATTTAGAAGCTAGTTCGTAGAAATTTGCATAATGTCATTCATACTTTTTGGTACGATTTGCCAATGCTTCAATGAGGGGTAGGTACTTGACAACCAAAACAACAATTTTCTTTATAAACTTAGTGACATCGCCAACAACTTTTGTTCTTTTTACACTAATGATATTTACAGGAGCATATTTTCAATGAATAAAGGATATTTTCATGCAGGTCTTTGTACCACACCAAATACACTCCACAAAACAAATGAATTGTGCTTGTGATTTGTAATCAAGATAGATTATCTCACCTAATTGTCTCCATGTGGACAACTTTTCTGCAAAGGACAGTTTGCTCTGTAGTTTACCTTGTACAGTGAACTGTGGTTCACTTTTCTCTTACTTTTGATATTGGAAACATTATTCGTTGGGTTTAGCGAAGCATTTAGGTCAGTGGTTCACTGGTCTAGGTTATCTGTATAACAATACCCACCTTCTCATAGATGAATACAAAGAAGGACGTGTTTCTAAAATGGACAACAATACACAACCTTAGTAAGGTACTTCAGAATTGTGAAAATGTGTAAAAATTACTGAAGCATGCACCGAAATGTACTTGGAGCTACATATTTTACATTTTGCTAAGGCATGTATTTCGAATGACTCCCAGGGTGGCCATATCATGCATATCACAAAAAATTCAGTGGATCAGTGTGGATTTACCAAGCTTGATATTTGTTTTTTAAGATTATGTCCAGAAACATGGCCAATGCCATTTTATATGTTAATTATAGAGATACATCTGTAATTTGTTGATGAGTAATGAAAGGTGTTGCATACATCTTTGGTATGAGAGTCATCCACATCCTGATCATACCATGATGAGTCTAATACTTACAATGAAGCTAATTATTTGGATTTCCTGGACTTTAATGCATTAAAGCATTAATCATCAAACTCATTTTGAAGTGGAAAGTGTTTTTAATCACATTAATGAAGGGTTTTTTATAAATGTATTCAATATTAGCTTCTGTACCACTAAAATAAAGTATGTGCCATTGAAACCTTTCAAAAATATGCTAAAAGATGTACTTTCTGGGAGCTTTGTACAGTAGATCTAAAGTTTCTGCAGCATTTGTAGTTTAATGTGGTAGCTTGGAGAATCCTTGCATGTCTGATGTGGTTCTGTGGATAGATGTTGAGTAAAACCTGCTGGAGACTTTCTTACTTTCGTATTTGCTTTTCATTTGAAAACAAGAGTACTATAAAGTGTGAGGTATCATCTATGTTTCTAACCCTTGCAAAATGACTAACAAGAAAGTACACATGTAATGTAAGCAGCAATTACCAGAACAGGAGGCTAAGGATATGGGTCAAGTGGTAGGGTTAGACCACAGGAGTCTTGATTATCAAGACCTGCAAATGCAGCAGCTCTTGTGTTTGTATATATAGCTAAGCTCAGGTGGCTAAAGATGAATCATTCTGTCTACAAATGAGTCAACAAATCATGGTGACGATGGATAGGTGCATAATGAGAGAAAAAAGGAATGTCAAGTATGCTAGTAGGGTTTTGTTTGTTGCACATACGCTTAAAATACTTTAGGTGTGAGCTGACAAGGTTTTAGAGGAGAAACCTGAAAAGGTGTGTCTTGGGGGTTCAATGTTTGATCAGGAAAACATCCAAAATGCACAGCATTGAGGTACTTCAGGAACAAGGCTAAGAAAACTCTAATTAGGAGATCCCAGGGGTGCACGCTGTGTTAGATGGCTGACTTAGCTTCCTGGGGCCTCCAAGACCTCAGGATATGTTTCTTTGAGACTATCAAAAGAGGCTTAACGTCAGGGTCCTTGGTGAATATAATGTAAACAGACCACAAGAACTCCTGGGACTGTCTGAAAATACAGAACTGACCAATAAGGTGTGCATGTTTTTTTGAGCAAACAACACAAGCAGAGTAGGCAAACGATGACTGTCTTGGGCACTCAGAGTGTGACTCAGACTCAGAGTCTGACCTAAACCCAAGGGTCAATACAAAGGTCTTACTCCAAGTAAAGAGTAAGATTAATCTCAGGTCACTTTTCATACATACATCCAGCGATCTCTTGAAAAAGGCATTGTCCCATTGTAGAAATGATGGTTAAAGCCTAGGACACACCAAACCAACTTCAAAGAGCTAGTGTCAAAGACCAAAATGTTTGGCTTGAACACACCGAATGGACCACAGCCACCTGAAACAAGAATGTGGACATAAAAACACTAGGGGATGTAATTTTCCGGTCCGCAGGTGGCAGTAGTTTGTATTGTCATTCTACAAAGGGAAACCGGAGGTAGTGCTGCACATACAAACTGTAAATTCCATTTAAACAATACTTCTCATTTACCACAGAGGGTTTTCTCATGCAAAAAATGTATTGCAATCTGATCATCTGTATAGTTTTTCATGTATTTAGGAAATGTGACCACTTTACATCTGGGTTATTTGTGTTTCCTCTTGACTGGTGTTGTTTGCTTGGCTGCAGCCAAAAGAAAAAAAAAAAGCCATTGACTAGTGGTTGACTTAGCGATTGACTAGAGCAGTTCTAGTTTGTGTGACGTACCCCCTATAACAGTGGTCTCCAAAATTTTTATCACCACGGACCGGTCAACACTTGACAATTTTATCACGAGCCGGGTGCGGCTATATGTGAATTGCTAGGCGACCATCAACCATTGTTTGTAGATGATGACAAGCTAACAAACCCCAAGTTTTTGTATGGAGAAAATCAAAAAACACTGCAATGCTTTTTTGAGATTATTATTCTACAGAGATGTGCATATTCCATACAAAATATTAAATTGATCAATCAGTTCTTGACACATGACTTTTGATGCACTTGCGGCATTTTGAAGATGTTTTCAAGTGGGTGCACCGAGAAGGCGCTCCCAACATGCGCACACAATTCATGCAAGAAATAACGAACAAAAAAATGCAGTGTTTAACTGTCTCTGGCAGTTGATCTTCTTGCACAGACATGCTGGATTTACCTGATTTATTGAAAATTAGTTGTGAATCCATACCTTTATCCGTTTATGTGCGTTCTTTACTTGTTTTTTACCCTTTGCAAAGAAACTTTCAAAAATGTCAAATTTTGGCGTTTAAATAAGATTTTTTTTTTTTAAATAAAAGATCATTCACACTCAAATAATAAATACAACTGAAATAAAATACCAAGTAGATAACCAAGTGGAAAAGTACCAATAGATCCACGGACCTGTGCTGGTCTGAGGCCTGGAAGTTGCGGACCACTGCCCCAGTTAACCCAAAGGCATTTTTGCAGAGTCTGATAACATACTATTATAATTAATTATAGTTTGTTATAAGCAACATAGGCTATGTATTGTCTTTTTTTACACAGACCTTTGATACAATTATTAGTGAAGGTTTATAAACAAATTTTGGGATGATTACAGGCTATGCTTGATCACGGATGGTCTCAAATCAACAATCATTGTTAAACCAATCAGATGAATCCAAACCTACATAAACAGCTCATTTTGTCTTACCTCTCTTATCTTCATTTTTGAAGAATCAAACCCATCCACCTCATCTCCCCTGTTTCCTTTTTTAACACAGGGAGCTCTCAAGACCAACCTGATTTGACCCCCTTCTATGCTAAATGACCAGGAGGGAGCCCTGGGCTTAAGTATCTCTGAGCTCAGGGTTCTCTCCCGGGACAGCATGCCAAACCTGCAATTAGTATCAAGCTTTGGCTAAGTGTGAACTCTTAATTATACATTATACAATCAATCTAATATTTGCGAACAAAATTTACACAGAAGCCCATTCTATAGTCTTGTAGTACAGACACTCAATCAAGATCCTGGATATCACTAAGTAAAAGAAGCAGCCACTTATATTTTGTTACATTTTTTACTTTTCTAGTGTCCTAAATTGCCATTTTTGCTTAAGAGACAGAGCAAATCACGGAAATTAAGCAGCAACTAGTGATTTGTCACACGGTTTTTCTTTTAAATTGGTTTTTGTCAAATGTTATCACACCTGGAGGGGATGACACTGAGATCAACACCTGAGATAAAGACTTTGACCGTGAGAAAGTGCTTAAATGGGACAAAGAGCAACCTAGTCTTGACCTCAAGATCATTATCAGAGAGGTAATCTGACTTAATATAGCAAGATTATTAGACCAAAAAGAAGATGAAAGATGAGCTGTCAAGTGTGGTCGGAGTTGCCTTGATTAGAGAAGCCACACCACTGAAAGCTGGTACAGTGTGATCTAGTCTGTAAACAAGTTGAAAGTACTAATTACCGAACCTTGCGGGACACCAGTGGTTTGGGGGCAGTGAGAACACAGTGAGCCTTTCACAGTAACCTGAGACTTGTTATCCCCAGAAAATACGATTCTAAATACGCTCCGTCAGCTTTGAGATCAACAGGTTGCACATAAGACTGTAAATTACTGCAGACAGATAGAGAAAAATCAATACAAAGTTAATCAAGGGCATTCAGGGCTAGTGATTCGGGCTTCAGTTATGGCACCTGGAGTTGTTTTGGTGTAAAGGCCTTTAGCTTTCGAGCCCTTTGTGATCTATACCCTCTCTAGATATCAATCTCTTTCGTAGTCAAAAGCAATTAGTGCATTTCTCTCTGGAAGTATCAACGCCGACTTAGTCCTCATCCATCTTTAATGCTGTCAGTGAAACACGCACACATACACACACTGGGGTTAATGAGCAGAAGGCAGGTGCATGTGAGGTGCTTTATCTAGTCTTAATGAATGCCAAGGGTAGCGGATCTCTGTAGTTGCCCATGCATCAATGCTTGTCTGTCATCATTATGGACATGTATGTGTGCGAGTGTGTTCAGTTGTGCCCAACAAAGCGCTCTGACACATCATCCATCACCCAGTCTTTTATCCCTGCTGTTTCTCCCATTGAATTTACATGAGGCGGTCATGTCGACAAGGGCTGGGTCAATTTGCATTGGCTGTACTGTCTAATGAACAAGCTTATTAGAGAGCCAGTGGGGAGCAGAGGACTGTGGGACTGTTTTTTGCTGACTCTAACCACAGCTAAAGCCTCTGGGAAAAAACAGCACAGCAGGATTTCATCTTTGCAAGAGAGGAGATCTTCACATTGCTTGCTTTTAAAGAGCCATTGGTCATTCATTGTTGTCCAGCTGATGATTTTTCTGTGCTGTATTCTTTGTGTGTTTTGTATATGTGATCATACGCTAAGTTGTATGGTTAGATTTGAGGTGTGTGTGTGTGTCTGTGTGCACAGGCGTGTAATTGTGTGGAATATTTTGTTAAGCATGCCAGATGACTAATTAAATCATTCAATAAGGTTGGAGATGATGCTAAAATGCAACAAAAAACATTTTTTTGTGTTGTTGAAGCAGTAACATAGTTTATGAAGAGGTTGCAATGCTTATCTCAAAATCTGACTTGGTTCAGTAAAAAGAATGTAGCCTGAAAAAACGTTTATAAATAAATATTTTTTTATTTATTAATAAATAAAAAAATTAAATACAATACATTTAAGCCTTTACTTTAAAGGAACAGTTCGCCCAAAAATAAAAATTAGCTCATAATTTACTTACCCTCAAGTAGGGCTTTACAAATAATTAAAAAAAAAAATTAAGATCACAATTCGACCCTACACACGATCGCTTCAGCTTTTCTACAGTTTTGTCAGGTGAGAAGCATAAAGCCTGGTTTATACTTCTGCGTCAAGTGACCGGCGTAACTCACGGCGCAGGCAACGCGCGCAGCTGTGCATTTATACTTCTGCGCGCTGTCTCTGTTGGTCTGCATTAACACTTCCGAAATGCTAGTTGGCAGTGAGGTGTAAATGTTTCTCTGTGTCGAGTTTCTTCGCTTCTGTTTTGCGTTTCCTGAACACTTCCTGGATGTACAAGTGACTCAAACTCGCTCATTTTGAGGCAGGAACCAGCGGACGTGCAATGAGGTAAACACAAAACAAAACTTTCTATCAGGAGCTCCTTCACGGGACTCCACACTTGTAAACAATCGCTCGCGCCATTCGCGCAGCTCTCGGTCCCGCCCAGACTCGTCAGTGCTACCAAGCCGACCAATCACAAAGCTTGCGCTACGCGTTGTTGCGACGTGTAGTTACAATTTTTGAGAGGTGCACGTCAGCCACGCCGACGGCCACGGCGAAGGGCTATGCGTCAGCGCCGTAGCATACGCCGGCGTTTGACGCAGAAGTATAAATCAGCCTTACAGGAGGTCGCACAGGTTTTCACATTGTTTTATATACATTGCTCAGCAACATGGACACTTCCTAATGATGTTAGAAGTGTCACAAACTGTATTTATAAGGTATAATTTACCCAAAAATGTCATTTCTGTCTTAATGTAATGAGATATTAGCAGCCGCGAAATCACATGTGAGCCGACGCACTTTGTTTACTACCAGGAGGACGCGTGCATGCCCACCAGAGATGTCTGCTTTAGTGAACAGAACCTGCATAGGCTGTGAATAACATGTAATGAAGTTGTAAATAACGTTCATGTAATGAAGTCATGTGATGAAGTCTTCCCGCCGGGGAGAAGGAGGCGGAGACAAATTTTTTAATACGTTTTTAATAAGCAAATAAAACAAACAGACCTCAACTAGAGCTGCACGATAATCAAAAAAAGATTGCGATCTCGATTCGACTCCCATAGACCAGGGATCACCAAACTTGTTCCTGGAGGTCCGGTATCCATCAGAGTTTAGCTCCTACCCTAATCAAACCCTCCTGAACAAGCTAATCAAGGTCTTACTAGAGGGGTGTCCAAACTCGTTCCTGGAGGGGCTGCGTCCTTCAGATTTTAGCTCCAACTTGCTTCCAACATACCTGCAAGGATGTTTCTAGAATGCCTAGTAAGAGCTTGATTAGCTAGTCCAGGTGTTTCTGATTGGGGTTGGAACTAAACTTTGTAGGACACCGGCCCTCCAGGACCAAGTTTGGACATCCCTGTCTTACTAGGTATACTTGAAACTCCCAGGCAGTTGTGTTGAGGCAAGTTGGAGCTAAACGCTGCAGGGCACCAGACCTCCAGGAGCAAGATTGGTGACCCCTGCCCTAAACGATCTTAATCCAGCATTTCTACGATACGATTCTGCTAATTACATTTTCAAGTTCATGAGAGAAGCAAAGGCGGCAGCACAAGTCTTCACGTTGTTTTACATACGTTGCTCAGCAACATGGACCCCTCCAAATGGTGTTAAAAGTCACATACTGTGTTTAAAGGTATAGTATACCCTAAAATGTAATTTCTGTCTTCATTTAATGATGCTTCCATGTCCGCGAAATTACACTTAATGTGAGCTGCTGACCGTGAGCTGTTACCACAGAGAGGGCGGGCGTGCGCCCAATTTGATAGATGCACGCATGTCTACTTTAGTAAACAGAACCTGCATAGGCTGTGAATGACTGGTAATAAAGTTGTAAAAAGTTGTTTGTGGCATGGCGTGATCGTTTGGAGCCGCGTGGGAAGTATGAACAGCACTTAGCAGTGAAAATGAAACCGTAAATGCACACATGATTTAAATAAGCGCATTTTAGAGTTATGATTAAGCATTTAATATGTTTTTCTTTCATAGTGAACACAAAGTGTTGTGCATGAGAATAGATGTTTAACAGTGTCAGTATATCTACTCTAGCCTATATAATGTTGAATATAATGCAAGAGAGAATCTGATAATGACAAATTTCAGATTTTACCAGTAAATAAATTGTCTAATAAAGTTGTCAATGACAGATCGCTAGCATATGTCTTAAACATAATAATTCAACTGCAGAATTATAAATAATTATATTCTGATGTCATCACTTTGCTGTGCATTAATGACCAGGAAAAATTTAAATCCACTTTTAGTTTTCTAATATGTAATGTAATGTAATGTGTATTTATATAGCGCATTTATTGTGTATGGCCATACACCCAAAGCGCTTTACAATCATGAGGGGGGTCTCTCCACACTACCACCAGTGTGCAGCATCCACTTGGATGATGCGACGGCAGCCACAGGACAACGGCGCCAGTGCGCTCACCACACACCAGCTATAGGTGGAGTGGAGAGACAGTGATCGAGCCAATTCGGTGGAAGGGGATGATTGGGAGGCCATGATCGTAAGGGCCGATAGAGGGACTTTGGCCAGGACACCGGGGTTACACCCCTGCTCTTTCACGAGAAGTGCCATGGGATTTTTAATGACCGCAGAGAGTCAGGACCTCGGTTTAACGTCTCATCCGAAAGACGGCGCCCACTGACAGTATAGTGTCCCCTTCACTTTTACTGGAGCATTAGGACTCACACAGACCATAGGTTGAGCGCCCCCTGCTGGCCTCACTAACACCACTTCCAACAGCAACCTAGTGTTCCCTAGTGGTCTCCCATCCAGGTACTGACCAGGCTCAGCCCTGCTTAGCTTCAGTGAGTAACCGGTCTTGGGCTGCAGGGTGATATGGCTGTGGCCATATCAATGGCCACATTAGGCCTGTGTAATATAAATATTACACAGGCCTAATAGGCTATTATTATTGTGGCTTTACCATATGATTGAGATATAACAATAATAATAGCCTACTCATTCATTCATTCATTCATTCATTCATTCATTCATTTATTTTCTTTTCGGCTTAGTCCCTTTATTAATCTGGCGTCGTCACAGTTGAATGAACCACCAACTTATCCAGCAAATGTGTTACGCAGTGGATTCCTATTCAGCTGCAACCCATTACTGGGGAACATCCACACACACACACAACGTTCAATCTTAGCATACCCAATTCACCTGTACTGCATGTCTTTGGACTTGTGGGGGAAACCGGAGCACTTAGAGGAAACCCACACGTACACAGGAAGAACATGCAAACTTCACACAGAAATGCCAACTGACTCAACTGAGGCTCAAACCAGTGACCTTCTTGCTGTGAAGCGAACATGCTACCCACTGTGCCACTGCGCTGCCCTGCTTTTTCAATTTATGCTCCTTTTGGTTCCTGGTTTAATGCAGGGGTGTCCAAACTCGGTTCTGTAGGGCTGGTGTCCTGCAGATTTTAACTCCAACTTGCTTCAACACACCTGCAGGGATGCTTCTAGAAAGCCTAGTAGGAGTTTGATTAGCTAGTCCAGGTGTGTCTGATTGGGGTTGGAACTAAACTTTGCAGGACACCGGCCCTCCAGAAACGAGTTTGGACACGATTGGTTTTATGTTTTTTGTAGCTGAAGGAATCTTTTAGGATTTCTCAAATTTCTCTCAGAAATCCACATCATGGCTGAAATCGCAGTGTGAGCAGGGCTCGATTTACAAATAAAGTTCATTCAGATGCACAAATAAAGCTAAATTGATGCTAGGTGTCATTTGCGCTGCCTGTCAAAGACTCGCCTGTAATTCACACATCTGCATTGACTTTGTTTATAACTTATTACTAATAATAATACCTTAGTTCCATGTTTAGCGTTAACATCACATTCCTACTGTAATTTCCATTTACTTTACCATAAAAGAGCAGCTCAGACATTCTGCAAAACATGTTCTTTCCTTGCTTTACAAAATGCTGAAGTCACAGCTTTGGAACGATTTTAGGATAATTAAATGATGACAAAAATGCAAGGTAATCCTTTAAGGGATCATAGAGAAAATAAATGTTATCGCTCTCCCACTCCTTGACACTGCAGCTTATAGATCTCTCTCTCTCTGCTCGTGTGTGTGTGAGGATGGATGCTTCTCCCAGTCTGGCTGTGTTTTGTAAGATACCTGTGGCTTTTCTCATTTACACAGCGACCAGAGGCTCTCTGTTATCTGGGATTGACACTGTCCAGGAGGCAGAGGCGTGCAGACGGGGTTGAGTTCGCTATCTGACTGATTGAGACTGTTTGTCAAGAGGCAGATAAAGACAAGAGGGCTGTTTGTAGCTTACGCATGAGCGAAGGAGACAGCTGGGCTTCAGGAGCACATGATATGATGATTTGATTGATAAGCAGTTAATAGGATTGGGGAATGGCGGAAACGGCCATTCACTTTATGGCAGTGAGCATACGGTGCCTCAGTTGTTTATTCACCTATGTTTTAGGATTATGGTTAGCACTTTTATGAGGCTTATTTGCATAATGCATTATAAAGATGTTCATTCTTTTAACCATACCATAGCAGTGTAATTGCATTACTTGCGTTACACATGTAGGTTTAAAGAAGAAAAAAATGCTTCTTTTGAATCACGTTTTCTGTTGCAATGTCAGTTAATAAGCATTCGCTTTTAAATTGCTGAAGAACGTGAGCTGACATAAAAAGTCCTTGCTTCTTCAAGTGGAAAAACAGACATTACTTTGATTTCATTGAGTGTAAAAACAAAAATAGTGCTGTTAAATGCAGTCTATGTCCAGTCTCTAAAGAACTTTCGACTGCTTTTAACTCGACAAGAAACTTGTTCAGCACTAGAACAGAAAGCATTCTACCACTAAACTCATCACCAACGCAGACACAGTGCCTAAAAACACAGCGGTCCAACTCAGCCAAAACAGGCTAAATTGAATTTTTGTGCAGGATCGGGAGTGAAGGTATCTTCTCAATGTGAAGAGAGGGCACTATTTTCCCAGACGACGCAATGGTTTGACATTCATTCTCCGTCATTCATTTTGAAAAGCACCCGGTGCATCTTATTTTTAAAAGTTTTACTCGAACGCATGAACTCAGCAGGTGCCTGATAGTTAGATGTGGAGCTAACATTAATCAGATTTACTCTAGTGAACTGCATCCATGTTAGCACGTCATGTTTGATGTTGAAATTTCCCAGTAGAACTACACACAGGCTTAAAGACTCGTTATCACCCCCTAGAGTGCAATTCGGCCAGGTATACATTCGGGCTAAAATATCAGGGTAAAAGTCATGATAGCTTGTGTAGAACAGACTCAGCTCCCTACCCAACTTTGAAAATAGATTAAGGCGATATTTTTTTATCACCCTATAAGAGTCTTGACACAGACACAGCAGCAGAAAACCCACTAGTTTATGTCATTCACCAGTTAGAAATGTAGTTAGTAGTTGGCCGGTGGCGTGCAGGAATTTCACTAGTACTAAGCCACACTTGCATGCTATTTCAGAGCGAATATTCAGACTAGCGTGGTAAACAGTATAGGGAGGCTGTCATTGTTCAAAAGTGAACCAATGTGAATATAAAAGCAACTTCATCTCAGTAAAGCAGGCTTGGCGGACTAGTGCTATTTACTGATGCTTTGCTGTTAAACTAAATATAAATCTACATTATTGATGCTGTCAAAGGTCCTTTATGAAACTGAAAATAGTCACATCAAATTGTTACTGGGAGATTTCAGTGGCTGAACAACACTTCTGTGTATATAACCCATTCATAACACGACACACTCTACGTCAGCATTGGGGTACCAAAATAGTTTCAAAACAGAACATTACTTTTCTAACAGAAATGCGTCAGCCATGGTGTCGTCCTTCCTTCAGCGTGCAAAAGTAACTCCAATATTGTATCAGGATTTTAAAAGGTTTCAATTTAGCATTTGATTTTATCGTCACTGTGACAGTCTTGTGTGCACGCGGCGCTCATGCAGGCAGGAACACGCTAATGCGTGAACAGAGATGCGCAGAAGCCCAAATCTACATTTGCTGACAGACAGTTTGAGCTACTTATCAGAATTATGGAAGATATCGGACCGACAATATTTAATTGGAACATTTTTTTAGTTTTATGCCTTACCCAGAATATAAAAATACATATAAACACATTTAGATCATTTACTGTAATCATTACTATTGGTCTGTGAAGAGATTTTCAATCAGCACAACAAAACATGTTTCTGAACACAATCACCTACTGCACCTTTAAACTCTCTTAGGGCTTAAAAGCGTGCAAATGATACATTTTTACTCCAAAATTGTTAAACTATGCAGTGATGCCATACATCTTATGTATTTTGAACTATATAATGGCTTTATAATATGTTTATTTCTAAACCATATGTAATCCCAACTCTGCAATGTGACTATAGTGGATGTACACATTGGGATATGGATTCTGAAAAGATATATTGTGTATCCGTAGCTTGACCGCCAATATATAAAGAGAACATGTTTCACATGACACGTTACATTATGCCTGAATTATAGTGCACTTTAAGAGTAATGAGATTAATCTGTTCAGCTGAACTACAGGCCATATTATGTTCTCCGGCTCTGCGTGTTTGGATGCTTGAAGCTCCATTAAGTGGTAATGAAGTTGTGGCTGATGGCAGATGATGCTCTGCCAGCTCCTCTAACTGCCCTGAGTTCATTATTAATTGTTCTGCTCAGTTCAGCACAAGGCCAAGGGTGAGGCAGAGTTTATCAAGATAAAGCAGGCTTTTGTTTGTTTTCTGCTCCAAACGCTGGCAGTGACTGATAGCCGGAGGTGTGAGAGAGACAGAGAAACACACACAAAGGAAGGAAGTCGTAGAGCATGCTGTTTGGAAAGATGCGAAATTTTCACTTTCATTGAAAAAAGAAAAAAACGTTATTGTTGGGATTAGTCCAGAAATAAAGTCTGCTATTAGACGGATGTTTCACTCACAAACATTTTTTTAGCTGAAACTGGGATTTCAATTAAAGTCAAAGTCAGCTTTATTGTCAACTCCTCCACATGTACAGACATATTTGAAGACAGAATTATTAGCCCCCTTGTAAATTAAATTTTTTTTCAACACATTTCCAAACATAATAGTTTTAATAACTCATTTCTAACAACTGATTTATTTTATTTTTGCTTTTATAACATGAGAAAATGACAGAATAATATGAAAACAAATATTTCACTAAATATATTTAAAGATACTAGTATTTAGCCTAAAGTGCAAGTGAAGTTGGGGTAATTAGGCATGTATATAATATATATATTTTTTTTATATATTTGCCAAATTATGTTTAACAGAGTAAGGAAATTTTCACAGTATGTCTGATAATATTTTTTCTTCTGGGAAAAGTCTTATTTGTTTTATTTTGGCTAGAATAGAAGGAATTTTAATATATATATATATATATATATATATATATATATATATATATATATATATATATATATATATATATATATATATATATATATATATATTTATTTATTTATTTTTTATCCACTTGCACCATTTAAGTAAAACAAATTCACATTGAAAAAAGCGTTGCATGTGGAACTGTTGCAAACAATTTATTTGTGTTGAATTTAAACAAACAAATTAAATTGAATAATGTTTAACCTAATTTGTTTGTTTAAATTCAACACAAATAAATTGTTTTCAACCACTCAACGTAAAAAAATTTAGTAAATCCAAGAAATTATCTTTGAATATTTTTTTTCAGTGCACTAAGAATAAAATAAAAGCCTTCTTTGGTGCATTATCGTGTGATATTGTTAAGATATTGTGCAAAAGAGGTATTTAAGTTTAAAGAAAACAAGAAGAGCAACATGATTGTGTGCTACAAGTAAGCATTGTTTTCCTTATTGAGTCCTCATAAGGTGGAGTTTAGGTAAAGTGTCTGGTGCATATTGAGAGAATTTGGTACTACAGGCCGTTTATCAAACCCACTAACCTGTGTTAGACATGCGCTATAGGTGAATAAGCTAAATTGGCTGTAGTGTATGTCTGTGAATGCAGGAATGTATGGGTGTTTCCCAGTGTTGGGCTGCGGGTAAAAGGGCATCCACTGCAAAAAACAAATGCTTGATAAGTTTGCAGTTTATTAAGCTGTTGCAACCCCTGATTAATAAATTAATAAAGGGACCAAGCCGAAAAGAAAATGAATGAATAATAGTAATAATAATAATAATGGTTCATTTACAGTTTAAATAATATAAATCACACTATTTCAGATATGCAAAAATATACAATGAACTTTTTTTGTTCTTGATTATTTTAAGAGTGTAAAGAAAAGCACAAAATATGTTTGTTTATTTATTTATTTATTTATTTATTTATTTATTTATTTATTTATTTATTTATTTATTTATTTATTTGTCAAACCAAAGCAGTAGCTTTTCTAGACTGTAAAAAAAGACAAAAAGTTAAGACAACAAGTGTTGTTTTAGTTATTTTAATAAGTTAATAGTGTTTCAAAAATATATATTAAAGTTATACAAAGTTTACCTTAATATTTTTATTCAGTTTTATTTGTGTAAATTGAGATGAAAGGAAAAGTCAGATTGATTAAAACAAAAAGTGTAAGGCAGCAAGAATTATTTTACAGTATATATTTGAACTTTTGTCTTCCAGCTCTTTTAGTATTGCTGGCGCCCTGAAATGCATTATTTTCTGTTCTACTGAATACATTTCTGAATACGCAAAATCATTTTCTAACTTGGTCACACTTAATTTGCTGATAAGGTTTTTTTGGACCGTCTCCAGAACGGTTAAGGTTAGTCTTAAATCATTACAGACGTCACATGCAAATAAATGTGGTTATCAGTTTGTGCAATTCATCGTCAGCGAACCCTCCTTTATGTTTTAATTTTAACTGAACCTGTTCTGCATATACACAGAGTGAGGAAGAGAGAGAGAGAGAGAGGGGGGGGGTGGCGAGAGAGAGAGAGAGAGAGAGAGAGAGAGAGAGAGAGAGAGAAACTTTATTCAAAGCATGTGAGGAGGAAATAAAATAAGTGATTTGACAGAATTATGAAGTAATTTAAGTCTTTTTACATGTTTATTTCATTCTAATTAAATGATTTTTTGTATTTTGATTTGAGTTTTTTATTATTTGTGTTGTGTGGTGTGGTGTTTTTATCATATTTACTGTTTTGTTGTATATTGTATATCGGCACTGGTGGGGGCACTAAGGCATGCAGCCTTGTGTCAACGCACGCCTCCCACCAGTGCCGATATACAGCCATATAGCACTGCTACTCGTGTAATATTGCTCATTTATACAACAGTTCTTCTTAAATCTGATTGGCTGATAGCCGTGCGATATTCTGCAATATCAGAACTCCTACAGCCTCTTTATTCTTTGTGTATTACTCCACCCACATACAACCAGCAAAAAGCAGACACTAAAACTGTAAAATTTAAAAGATGCACGCTCAACTGTTTAACTTTTTTAATTAACTTTATTAATTTTTTTAACTGTTTTTATATATTAGTAATTAGTATATGTAACGTGTGTATATATATATTAGACCGCTTGTTTATTTTTTCCCCAATTTCTGTTTAACAGAGAGCAGATTTTTTCAACACATTTCTAAACAGAATAATTTTAATAACTCATTTCTAATAACTGATTTATTTTATCTTTACCATGATGACAGTAAATAATATTTTACTAGATATTTTTCAAGACACTTCTATACAGCTTAAAGTGACATTTAAAGGCTTAACTAGGTTAATTAAGTTAACTAGGCAGGTTATGGGAATTAGGCAAGTTTTTGTATAACAGTGGTTTGTTCTGTAGATTATCGAGAAAAAAATATAATTTAAAGGGGCTAGTAATTTTGTCCCTAAAATGGTTCATAAAAAAAATCAAAACTGCTTTTATTCTAGCCAAAATAAAACAAATAAGACTTTCTCCAGAAGAAAAATTTTATCAGCCATACTGTGAAAATGTCTTTGCTTTGTTAAACATCATAATGAATGTAAACATGTAAACAGCAATAATAAACGTCTCTCTTTTCTCTCTGTCTGCAGGAATGAGCCTGGAGCCGAAGTCTCTGTCATTGGGAATGATCTCTGCGGCTCCGTGCACTATGGCCACTGTGAGTCCCCTCACTGCTTCACCCATCAGCGGATCAATCGCTGCCAGCGGGAGTCCTGCATCTCAATCCGGCTTCGCAGCAGCCCTCCGAAAGTTGGCCAAACAGGCTGAAGAGCCCAGAGGTCAGTGTTGAGCTTTCACATTTGAGCTCCAAATACTCCTCCTTACCTTAATGAGGAAAAGTATAATGGTCAATATGGGGAATGAAGCCACACCTTCTAGTAC
Source organism: Danio rerio (assembly GCF_052040795.2). Classification (NCBI taxonomy): domain Eukaryota; kingdom Metazoa; phylum Chordata; class Actinopteri; order Cypriniformes; family Danionidae; genus Danio; species Danio rerio. Next base: position 23,367,056 of record NC_141045.1, read on the forward strand.
AGGAGCCAATCATCAATCGTTATAGACTGGCGATTCTTTGCGAGAGAGGCTCGGTCCAGACGTGAGTGAAGGAAAAAGTAGAATTTTCCTTCTACTTTTCGAAAACTAGCCAAACATGCTGAAGCATTTCTGTTTTGTTGTGCTGTTTGTTTGCCATTTTGTTTTGCTTTTTTGTTTTCTGATATCTGCATTTGTTAAATTTTAATTATTTGAGTTTTTTGTTTTTGTTTGTTTATTTCCTTTTTTTACACTTTATTTTTATTTTTTTTTTTCAGATTTTTAATTGTTCGTCAATTTTGCATTTTCCTTCCACTTTTCGAAAACTAGCCAAATATGTTGAAGCCTTTCTTTTTTGTTGTGTTTTTTGCATTTGTTTTTTTTCTTTTATTTCTATTTATTCTAAGAAAAATACTTTGTTTATTTTTGTTGCATTCTCCTTTTTCATTTTGTTTTCTTGTTTAGTTTGTTTTGAAGCTTTTTTTGTTTGTGATTTTGCTGTTTTTGTGATTTTTGCAGTTTATTTGAAGTGTTTAACATAACATTTGTGCTTTAATTTCTGTTGTATTTTTAAATTGTGCTTCTGTTTTGCATTTCACTGCCATTTTTTAAAACTAGCCTAACATATTGAAGCATTTCTGTTTTGTTGTGCTGTTTTTGTTTGGCGTTTTTGTTTTGTTTTTTGTGTTTGTTTATTTCTTTTAGTTTTATTTGAATTTCTTTGTTTTTGTTTCATTTTCCTCATTTTTAATTTAGTTTTCTTGTTTAGTTTGTTTTCAAGCTATGTTTAATTTTTTTTGTTTGTGATTTTTGCTGGTCAGTTCATTTAAATTGTTTAATGTATTTGTGCTTTTATTTGTGTTGTATTTTTTAATTGTGCATTTGTTTTGTATTTCACTTCCACTTTTTGAAAAGTAGGCAAACGTGTCGAAGCATTTCTGTTCTGTTCTGCTGTTTGTTTTGCATTTTGTTTTGCATTTTTTGTTTTAATATTTTTTGGTTATTTCTTTTATTTTTCTTTGAATTTCTTTGGACGCAGTGGCAAAGTATGTAGTTCTGTCGCCTCACAGTTAGAAGGCCGCTGGTTCGAGCCTCGGCTGGGTCAGTTGGCGTTTCTGTGTGGAGCATGTTCTGCCTGTGTTCGCGTGGGTTTCCTCCGGGTGCTCCGGTTTCCCCCACAGTCTAAAACATGTGGTACAGGTGAATTGGGTTGGCTAAAATTGTCAAAGTGTATGAGTGTAGTGTGTATGGATATTTCCCAGAGATGGGTTGTAGCTGCAAGGGCATCCGCTGCATAAAACATGTGCTGGATATATTGGCGGTTCATTTCGCTGTGGCGACCCCAAATTAATAAAGGGTACAAAGCTGAAAAGAAAATGAATGAAAATATATATTGGTTTAATATATATAGATAAAATATATATAGGTTTTGCTCCTTATTTCATTTTGCTTTCTTGTATCGTTTGTTTTGAAGCTTTGTTTAATTTTTTGTTTGTTTGTGATTTTTGCTGTTCAATTGATTTAAATTATTTATTGTAACATTTGTGCTTTTTCATTTCTTTTGAGTTTTTCAATTGTGCATCCGTTTTGCATTTCGCTTCCACTCTTCCAAAACTAGCAAATATGTTGAAGCATTTCTGTTTTGTTGTGCTGGTTTTTTTTGGCATTTTGTTTTGCTTATTTGTTTCTAGCTTTTTTGCATTTGGGTATTTCTTTTATTTTTATTTGAATTTTCTTAGTTGTTTTGTCTTGTTTATTTTTATTTAATTCTGTTTGTTTGGCATTTTGTTTTGCTTTTTTGTAAAAATTTTTTGCATTTGTTTATTTTTTTCTTTTTGTGTGTATATATATATATATATATATATATATATATATATATATATATATATATATATATATATATATATATATATTTAGCTTTTTTGTTTTGGTTTGTTTATTGCTTCCTCTTTTTTACACTTTATTTCAATTTTTTTCACATGTGTAATTGTGTTTTATCTTTAGTTTTGTTTTTTGCACTTGTTTATTTCTTTCATTTTTATTTGAATTTTCATTGTTGTGTTTTGCTTATGGTTTTGTTTTTTAATGCTTTTTTTAATTATTTTTTTTTTATATTTTATTGTTTGTTTGATTTAACAAAAGCCACTACTTTTATGTCGACTGGTATAATATGCACTGTATCTTAGTTAGCATTAGTGTCTATTAGTATTTTAATGCAGAATGTAAACAACCAGGCATCCATATGTAGCGTGTATATTATCATGGACAGCCATTGTTTACTCGATGTGTGTGTGTGTGTGTGTGTGTGTGTGTGTGTGTGTGTGTGTGTGTGTGTGTGGGCGGTGGTTTCTGTCAACAAATTGTGAATAGATTTGAATAATATTTGCATACGGGTTTGCAGTATTTTAGATGGCTGGCACAACATTTAGCTGCCCATCTGTCTGTGTAATTGTTGTCAACGCCAAAACAAAAAAAAACACACACACACACACACACACACACACACACACACACACACACACACACACACACACACACACACACACACACACACACACACACACACGCACGCACACACACACACTCTGATAATGACATACAATCACAACATCACACATCTTTTTGTTCTTTTTATGATTTCTTTTTGTGTATTTTTGTTACTGTTTTATTTATATTTTGTTTTTTTTTGTTTAGTAGAGTTACACTTCTCTTGTGTTGGTTTCTCTATTTTAATTGTGTATCTTTTTGATATATGTTTGTTCTTTCATTATTTGTTTATTCTTTACATTAGGATTTTTTGGTTTGTATTTTTTTTCCACATTTTTAATTGTTTTCATCGTTTTAATTGGATTTTATTGTTACAATTTTAATTATAATATGTTTATTTTTATATTATTTGTTTATTTTTGACATTGTTTATTAGTGTTATTGTATTTTTTGATGTACCTATTTGATGTTGCGTTTTTTATGTTTTGATATTTGATTTGTTTTTATTTGTTTTTAAATAGTTTTTTTTTAACCTTTTAGATTTGTTTTGCCATTTGTATTTGTTGTTTTTATTCCCCACATTTTTAATTGTGTGTCTCTTTGATATATGTTTATATAATTTTTATTTCTTTATTTTAGACATGGCTTTTTAGTGTTTTTTTGTCTTTATCTGATGTGTTTTATGTTCAGTTTATTAATTTGTTTGTATTTTTATTCATGATATTTTATTGTTTTTGTTTATTTTTATTGTTTTACACATTTAGATTTTTTTTAGCATTTGTATTTTTTTCACAATTTTAATTGTGTGTCTCCTTGATATTTGGTTATTTTTAAATATTTGTTTATTTGGCATGGTTTATTAGAGTAAAGGCTAATTTGTACTTCTGCATGCATCAAGCACACGCATGTTGTCCGGCGCAGCCTTCGGGTGGTCGGATATTCGTCACCGGGGCTGAAGCTGACACACACCTCTCAAATGATGGAACTATACATTGCAAGGACGTGTAACGCAAGCTCTGTGATTGGTTGACTTGGTATCTGTGATGAGTGTGGGTGGTGCTGAGAGCCGCGAGCCCAATGGAGTGAGTGTTAACAAGTGTTGAGTCCCGTGAAGGAGCTCCAGATGGAAACTGTTGTTTTGTGTTTACCTTATGATTATAGTTGTTGCACGTTCCCCGGTTCCCACCCCTAAATGAGCGCGTTTTAGCTACTTGTAGCGTTTAGAAAAAAAAAAACATCTTTTTTTATTTGTGTTATTTTTTTCATTCTTTACTTATTTTACAGTTTATTAGTATTTGTAGATTTTTTTCACATTTTTAATTGTGCATCTGTTTTGCGTTTCGCTTTCGCGTTTCAAAAACTAGCCAAGCATTTCTGTGTTGTTGTTCTGTGTTGTTTCGCTCTTCGGACTAGCCAAACATGTTGAAGTATTTCTGTGTTGTGCTTATTGTTTGACATTTTATTTAACTTTTGTGTGTTTTTTTTTTTTTTCGCGTTTCTTTTTGGTGTTTTATTTGAGCTTTTACATTTTGTTTTTGTTTGTTAATTTTTTTTCTTTCACACTTTATTTGTATTTTTAGCTTTTATTTTTTATTTTTCATTGCACGTCTGTTTCGCATTTCACTTCCGCTTTTCAAAAACTAGCCAAACATGTCGAAGCATTTCTATTTTGTTTTTCTGTTTGTTTGGCATTTTGTTTCACTTTTGTGTGTGTGTGTGTGTTTTTTGCATTTGTTTAATGTTTCTTTTTGGTGTTTTATTTGAGCTTTTTTACATTTTGTTTTTTGTTTGTTTGTTTATTTATTTATTTATTTTTTACACTTTATTTGTATTTTTATTTTTCATTTTAATTTTTTTTCAAATTATGCGTCTGTTTTGCATTTCACTTTCGCGTTGCAAAAACTAGCCAAGCATTTCTGTGTTGTTGTGCTGTTTCTCTGGCATTTGTTGCATATGTTTATCCATTCTTTTTGATGTTTTACTTGAGTTTTCTTTTTTGTTTTTATTTATTTTATTTGTACATTTTACTTGCATTTTCATATATTTTTTTTTTACATTGTTTTTTTTTTTTTTTGGATTACTTTAACTTTTTCCTTTTTCGTGTTTTAAGTTTTCTCTTGCTTCTAAAAAACATTTGTTGTAAAAAATAATGAAAAACAATCACAAACAACTGCTCAGATATTCCACACCGCATACAAAATCAAATGCTCTGACCATGTTTTTTTACTAATGGACCGTTGTCGATCAGAATATTTTCACGCAATTGAAAAGCAAGAAGTAGAGTTGTATTGTGTTGTCAGAGAAAAGCAGCATATTTTAACCAGCGTCATCTTGAATGATCATACCGTGTGTTTATCGACTTGATCATTATCTTCTTCTCTCTGAAGCTTTGAGATAGAGAAAAAGGGGTTGTATTGATTGTTTAAGTGCTTGTGTGCCAGTAATGTCTGTGGTGCTTCTCTAAGTGTCTTTTTACTGCTGAGTTGATACACAGCGTGTGTATTGCGCTTGTCATTTTTGTGCATTCATACACTCTTTGACTGCGGTAATTCAATGACAGTCGATGCTCGGGCTCAGATTGCTAAGCCTGTTTGGAAAAGCTGTCTTTTGTTTAAGGCTTTGGTGGCTTTGAGGCTTTTAGTGTGTGTTTGTGTGTGTTCGTACTTCTCTGAATATGTACTTGCGCACTTCTGTGAATAATGTGTGTTCTCTTGTAAGAGTACACAACTGACATCTTTCTCCAAACTTACAGACATACACACTTTGTTTCGTCAAGAGTTTGACTGAAAAAAATGATTTAAATATCGCCAAAGCTTTCAGATTCAGATATTCAAATATGTGAAAGAGTAAAGTAAGACTCAATTTTCCCATTGCAATGTTCTTACGGCTGTGGTTGGTTGTTGTGGGCCCAGCCTTTTTTGGTACAATTTGGATAATGTTGTAGTCTTAGTTGTTGTTGTAGTAAAAACTGTAATTGTATGTGATTTATAAATAATGGGTAAAAACTATATTGTTTGTGGACAAAAAGTGTCACATTAACGAAATAGTTCATCCAAAAATGTGTTTATCATATATAGTCTGAAATCAGTTATGAAATGAAACCTATAAGTGTAAATATATATGAGAAATATTACACAAGCAGTGTGATATGGCTGTATATCGGCACTGGTGGAAGGCATGCAGTGACAATATACAGCCACATCGCACTGCTACGAATGTGATATTGTGTTTATACAACAGTTCAACGGCACAATCGTGTGTATAAAAAAGAAAATCATTCAAAGAGAGTCTCAAAATGGGAACTACTTTCTTTCGCCATTCGTTTACATTTGCAGCTGACGTCAGAACAGCAGAATCCGTTGCTACCTCACCAACGTCATTTTAGAGCTAATAATTGAATGATTCTCTAGTTTAATGTCATAATTGATAACAAAACAGGGGATTTTGCTGACATTTTAAGATTATAAGGCTGAGATTCCCCAGTATTTCTCACATTAATTAACCCTGAAAAGCCAAAGCGAAGCGAACACTACCAGATTACTGTTGTGTTTGTAATAAGGAAAAACTCCAAATGCATGCAGGCATTTCTTCTTTCTTTCAGTTTACTGAACTAGTCACGACATCAGGAGACTCATTAGAAACAGATGGCTAACCAAAAAGTAACTCCGGGTTATACAAAGAGTGGCCATCACAAAATACATACATTTCTAATATGTCCCGTCTCACACTCAACACACTACAATTACTATAGTATGAATACACGATTAAGGCGTCAAAATGTTTGAACTGTATAAACACAATATCACATTCCTAAGCCCTTTCACTAGTGCCGATATATATATATATATATATATATATATATATATATATATATATATATATATATATATATATATATATATATATATATATATATATATATATATATACATATGGACTAAACTACGAAAGACTCCTGGGAAAAACGGGAGTATTGGCAGGGATGCAGATGTATATTGTATATATGTAGGTTTTTCATGTTCACTTTTTGCTATGTTATTCTTATTTGAGGTTTGCATTTTACCCTTTTATTTATTATGTATTTATTTTTATATTTGGTTATTTATTTACTTATTTACTTAATTATTTATGTTTGTTTTCAGTTATTTATTTTGCATTTCTGTTGTTATGATCACCAGTGATCTAACCTTCATCGATCACTGGAGAACATTTACATTTAAACGGACTAGAATCCTGTTTCAATATGTACTACAAGTCCTGTCATGCAACACACACACACACACCCCTGCTCCAAGTCTCCACTGATTACTCTCACACAGTTGAAGCTGCTCAAGTACTGATAACATGCTCATATATATGGCTCACTTTGAGACACTCTTCTATTTATATAAGACGCGTTTTACTTTCCTTATATTTATGTTGTCAGCTGCATGTAGGGGCGGGCAAAGCGAGGCTTCATTAAAAACACTGAAACAGTTGAAGCAAATGTGTCAAAGTTGGAAACTTTTCGAAACCTCACTCTGCACTGGAACAGCTTTAGCACAGAAACAGTTACGCAAATTGAAGTATTAACCCCTTCAGACCCTGCGTCCATTACAATGGACATAACATGACATCCCATTTTTCTGAAATTTGGAATATAATTTAGGTCTAAAGGGGTTACAACTTAATTGAGGGTTGAGAGTTCCTCACTAGCATGCAGAGATAATGGGTTCTAATCCAAGGTGAAGCAGCTGTTGTGTTAGAAGATGTTATGTTTAGAATGATCTGTTCTTGTAACGTTTTGTTTTAACACTGGTCTGACATCTGAATTAACACTTTGTGAATAAAAATGTCTTGTTTTGGTCATAAAACAGGCTTGTTGCTAGATTGCAGTCGGAAGTTAACGATAATTATTTATAGTATTCTTTAAATTTGCCATTTATTGTATTTTATTCAAATCTACCCCAACCCCAAACCCAACCATCACAGTACTGCAAAAATATAAATTATTGTTATACAGTTTTACAAAAATTATGCTATATTGATGGCGGATCCGCAGCTTTATCCTGTCTAGACTACACCATAAAACAGTAACATTATTAAAATCATAATTTCAGAATATTTACAAGTCGGGATTCGAACCCAAAAGCCATTTGCAGCACTGTACATATGCAAGGTCCACTAGGCTTAATGAGACTGCAGATTTGCCAGGTCTCGAAACGTTTCTGAAGTGATCGTTGCTTTGAATCGCTTAAGTCATGTGACCAGTTGTTTCGAAACACTTTAGTCATGTGACCTGAGTGTTTTGGATCATGCTTCGGTGCAGTGTTTCGAAACAAAGCTTCGGGACCTTGACAATGTGTCGAAACGTCAGTTTCACATCAGCCATTCCTAGCTGCCTGCCTTTTGACTGCCTGTTTACTGACCACGACTCTGGATTGCCTGTATAGAGCTGTTTACCCCTGTGTTGAGCGTTGCTTGCCTGACTATTCTTAATAAACCTGCCTTTGGATTCACACTTCGTTGTCAGCATCTCCCTTGTGACATCTGTAGTGTTTTCTGTCTGTTTTGTTTCTTCTTTGTTTTGTAAACAGTTTTTATCTTTGTGTTGTTGTTGTTTTTTTCACAACTATTTATCCTATATAGACTAATACTTTAACTTTGTTGTCAGAAAACACCCAAACTTCCCATGAAATTAAATCTCTTTACCGTTTTCTCACACTCAAGCGACTCTAAACTCTTTATGACTTTCTTTTTTTCACTGAACAAAATTCAAAGTTAACGAACCATTATTTTAAACTCGACTCAATAGTCCAAATCTATGGATTGTATAATCTGTTTGGCAACCATAGCCATATAATAAGCTTGCTAATGTACAATCAGATCAAGGTTTGTCATAATGAACAACACACTGTACAGGATCTCCCCCACAATGAGCGTTTATTGTGGTTTCGTTTGCTGCGACTACATGTGAGAAATGACTTTCCTCATTAAAAGCGAAACCTACACAATGCTTCAAACCACACAAGCGCCGAGAAAAAGTCCATTGGCGCTAAAAAGCAGTATCTATATAAGACAGCGAACACAAAAGAGTAAAGTAGGTCAGGCGTCCTCTGAGCGTTCATGTCTGTCGGAGAGCTGATAACCAGACTCAATACTCTACCGCTGTACTCCTTTTTCTGTTTTGCTGGCTTTGACTTTCTCTGCTATACTTGTGCATAAAGCATCAACAATTAATACTAAGTGCTTTGTACAAAGGGAAGAGTCGCTGTTAGTATATTTATGGTTAGTTCATGATGGCGACAATATTGGGAATGGTGTAGCTCAAATGTGCTTTTTTGCGGTTGAGAGTAATATAACGGTGAATAAAAAGAAACGTCTAAACGTACACTGGAGGGATTTGGGTCAGGCCTGTGGATCGGAAATTAATATTTGGTAAACGATCACCTAGCAACTGCCACAGATACCCTAGCAACTATCATACCTGCACTGTAAAACAAATGAAAAATTAAATATTAAAATATTTTTAATATTTGTAAATGATTGTTAATATTTATATGAACTTAATATTTGATAAATGATCACCTGGCAACTACACTTTATTAGGTACACCTTACTAGTACCGTGTTGAACTGCCTTGTGCCTTCAGACCTGCCTTAATCCTTAATGGTGTAGATTCAACTAGGTACTCGAAAATTCCTCTGAGATTTTGGTCCATATTGACATGAGAGCATCACACATTTGCTCCAGATTTGTCAGCTACACATCTATGTGTAGCAACGTTTTTCCAATCTTCTATTGTTCAATTTTGGTGAGCCCGTGCGTCTTCTGCTGCTGTAGCCCATCTGCCTCAAGGTTCAACATGTTGTGCATTCAGAGATGCTCTTCTGCATACCTCAGTTGTATCGAGTGGTTATTTGAGTTACTGTTGCTTTTCTATCAGCTCGAACCAGTCTGGCCATTCTCCTCTGACCTCTGGCATCAACAAGGTATTTGTGCCCACAGAACTGCCGCTCACTCTCATTTTCTTTTTCATACCATTCTCTGTAAACTATGGAGAGGCTTGTGGGTGAAAATACCAGTAGATCAGCATTTTCTGAAATACTCAGACCAGCCCATCTGGCACCAACAACCAGGCCACGTTCAAGTCACTTAAATCATCTTTCTTCCCCATTCTGATGCTCGGTTTGAATTGCAGCAGATCATCCTGACCATTTCTACATGCCTAAATGCATTGAGTTGCTGCCATATGATTGACTGATTAGAAATTTGCGTCTATGAGCAGTTGGACAGGTGCACCTAATAAAGTGGCCAGCGAGTAAAAAAAAAATAGACTTTAATTTTAAATTTGAATTTTACTTAATTTTAAAATAATACACTTTGCTGCATGTAATTGGAACTAACAGAAAATAGGTGTAAAAACAGAATCTGAATGTCTTTTTAAAGAATGTCTTTTTTTATGTTATTTCCAGTTTCATGTAGTAATTGCTGTAAAATTATACATAATATCTGTAAATAAACAGCTTGATTTAAATTATATTATTAAGGTCAGTTTATAGTCCTTTTGGGGGTTTTATTCAGGGAATTTGTGTATAATTATAATTATAATACAGTATTTTTCCTGTTTTTTTTTTTTTATTAGATTCAAATTGAAAAATTACGAACAATATCTGTAACAATAAAAATTTTATTTTAGGTATTGTATTGTTTAAATACAACTGCAGTACAGTGATTTTTTTGTTTTTTTCAATACAGGATATTATATGTAATTACCAGTTTTTTGTGATTTTTAAATTACATTTAAAACTCAATAAAATTACAAATATTATCTGACTGTTGTTTTAAGTATTATAGTATATGATTAATGACAAAGTATAGCCATTCTTATTGTTTTATATAAAAATGTCATTTTTTAAAGAGAATTTGTTTTCTGTTAGTTAGATTTGATGTAGATTTAGATTTTTTTTACTACTTTGTTTGAATTATAATTACGACACAAAAGTATAAGCGGGTTTATATTAACATTGACCAGTTTATTTTTACATTTTAGAAATTTCTCATTGCTCATTTTAAAATGATGAACAAAAGTCAATTTTAAAATTTTAAAATCAAAACAACAACAACAACAAAACTAATTTCTGGAGTTTACATGATCTCCCCTTATATGCGTGGGTTTTCTTAAGGTGCTCCTTTTTCTCTCGCAGTCCAAAGACATTTGTTATAGGTAAATTGAATAAACTAATAATAGCCGTAGTGTATTAGTGTGAATGAGAGTATATGGATGTTTTCCAGTGCTGAGTTACAGCTGGAAAGGCATTCGCTGTGTGAAGTGTGCTGGATAAGTTGGTGGGTCATTCCACTATGGCGACCCCTGATGAATAAGGGGACTGAGATTAAAGGAAAATAAATGATCGCATGAACAACAAAACAAAAATACAAACCAAACAGAAACCAGAACAGAATTGCAAACTAAATTAATTAATTAATTGATTGATTGATCGATTGATTTATTTTAATCAGGTGAACGCTGTAGGAATTACAACAGTTTGCATATCTGCATATGTGTCCAAAAGTAATTGGATAGAATAATAATCCTAAATCAAACTTTCACTTTTTAATACTTGGTTGCAAGTCCTTTGCAGTCAATTACAGCCTGAAGTCTGGAACACATATACATCACCAGACGCTGAGTTTCATTCCTGGTGGTGCTCTGCCAGGACTCTAAAGCAACTTTCTTCAGTTCCTGCTTGCTCTTGGGGCATTTCCCTTTCAGTTTTGTCTTCAGCAAGTGAAACGCAAGCTCAATCGGATTCAGTCAGGTGAATGACTTGGCCATTGAATAACATTCCACTTCTTTCTCTTCAAAAGCTTTTTGGTTACTTGTGATCACTTTTGGTCCCTTAACAAGTGGGAGGCACATATGCAAAACTGTTATAATTCCTACAGTGTTCACCTGATTTGGATGTAAATACTCTCAAATTAAAGCTGACACTCTACAGTTAAACCACATCTTATTTGTTTCATTTCAAATAGATTGTGTTGGTGGATACAGGCAGAAATGTAAGAATTGTGTAGATGTCCAAATATTTATGGACCTAACTGTACATGCATAAATAAATAAAACGACAAAATACACATCCCAAAACAAATAATAATGAAAAAGCAATAAATAAACATGCAAAATGATTTATATAATTATTTTTCTCTCTTTCATTCTGGCCCTTCCAATTGACATTTTCATGTCCTTGCTTCCAGTCATTTCTCAAAAGTTCATGCTTATTATGAAACAAATACTGAAGTCCCTTTGGGCTCTTTATGTTACTTTGTTAGCTAATAGTTAGATTTCTAAAATGCCAACAATTAATTATAAATATGTTTTAGTATACAATGTGAGATACATTGCATCTGGAAAGTATTCATAGTGCTTTTTCCTCATTTTTTATATTACTGGCTTATTTCAAAATTGATTAAATTCATTTACTTCCTCAAAGTTTTACACACAATACCCCATAATGACAATGTGAAAAAAAAGAGTTTTTAAAATTGTTGCAAATTTATAAAAAAATTAAAAATAAAAAAATGAAAAAATCACATGTACATAAGTATTCACAGCCTTTGCCGTGAAGCTCTAAATTGAGCTCTGGTACATTCTGTTTCCACTGATCATTCTTGATGTTTCAGCAGCGTAATTAGAGTTCACCTGTGGTAAATTTAGTTGATTGGACATGACTTGAAAAGGCATACACCTGTCTATTTAAGACCCCAGGGTTGACAGTGCATTACAAAGCACAAACCAAGCATGAAGACAAAGGAATTATCTGTAGACCGAGACAGGATTGTCTTGAGGCACAAGGCTGGGGAAGGTTACAGAAAGATTTCTGCTGCTCTGAAAGTTCCAATGAGCACAGTGACCTCCATCATCCGTAAGTGGAAGATGTTTGGAACCACCAGGACACCAGAGCTCCTAGAGTTGGCCGGCCATCTAAGCTAGATCGGGGGAGAATGGCCTTAGTCAGGAAGGTGATCATTAACCAGATGTTCACTCTGTCTAAGCTCCAGCGTTCTTCTGTGGAGAGAGGAAACCTTACAGAAGGACAACCATCTGTGCAGCAATCCACCAATCAGGCCTGTATGGTAGAATGGCCAGGCGGAAGGCACTCCCTGCCTGGAATTTGCCAAAAGAATTCTGAAGGACTCTCAGACTATAAGAAACAAAATTCTCTGGTTTGATGAGACTAAAATTGAACTCTAAAGTGAATGCCAGGCGTTACGTTTGGAGAAAACCAGGCACCGCTCATCACCAGGCTAATACCATCCCTACAGTGAAGCATGGTGGTGGCAGCATCATGCTGTGGGGATGTTTTTCAGCAGCGGGAACTGGAAGACTAGTCAGAATAGAGGGAGAGATGAATGCAGCAATGCACAGAGACATCCTGAATGAAAAACTGCTTCAGAGTGCTCTTGACCTCAGACTGGGGCGACGGTTCATTTTCCAGCAGGACAATGACCCAAAGCACACTGCCAAAATATCAATTGAGTGGCTTCACAACAACTCAGTAAATGTCCTTGAGTGGCGTAGCCTGAGCCCAGACCTCAATCCTATTGAACATCTCTGAAGAGATCTGAAAATGGCTGTACACCGTCGCTTCCTATCCAACCTGATAGAGCTTGAGATGTACTGCAAAGAGTGTGCAACACATGCTGCATGAAAGACAACACATTCATTTTCTTTTAGCTTAGTGCCATTTTTTCAGGGGTTGCCACAGCAGAATGTACAGCCAACTATTCCAGCAAATGGTTTACACAGAAAATGCCCTTCCAACTGCAACCTAGTACTGGAAAAAACCCATACACTCTCACATTCCCAATTCACCTGTACCGCATGTCTTTGGACTGTGGGGGAAACCAGAGCATCCAGAGAAAACCCACTCGAACACGGGGAGAACATGAAAACGGCACACAGAAATGCCAACTGGCCTAGCCTGAACGTCTTGCTGTGAGGCAACAGTGCTAACCACTGAGCCACCATGCCATGCCAAACACAACACATATTGCACAAAACAAGTTGGTCAAGCTCCGGGTTGCAGAGTAAGTTTGAGGTTGACGAAACCTAACAAATCTGATCTAATTAAGATCAGGTTAAGTTAATACTAGAATCATTCTCTGTCAGCTTGGGATCTAACTCTGGACCGCATGAAAACAACTGAAAGTGTGACAATTGCAGCAACACCCAATCACATGACACATCAGAGAGTCACTGATCTGAGAGTCATTTTCTTCACATATTCTGTCGTGAGACACAAAGAACGTCTTTGTTGTAGGTTTCGGAGCATCCTGGATAACTCTAACATGTTTGTATACATGCTTAAAACTAACACATACATGCTGGAGTGAGTGGTCTTTGATCACAGTAAAATGCTGCATTAGCACAGCAGGGGTTTGGAGGGCTGAGTGTGTGTTTGTGTTAGTGTGCGTTCACCGCAGGGAGATGGCAGTGTTTGTTGCTTTATCTCTTTAAACTGGCATCTGATCTGACAGCCCACAGGGGCCTTTGATAGCGACGAGCTTGGCATCAGGGAAGTGATGATGTATGTTCACTTTAGGTGACAAGTTGTTAGTTCTGTCTGGCATGCGCAGACACACACACACACACACACACACACACACACACACACACACACACACACACACATAAATGCCCCTTGCTTTGACACTTACAAGTCCAGAGAGTCTGTCATTGTCTCAGTTGCTATGTTTTTCTCAGACTGTAAAAACTGATATTTCAGTTGTATGAAACCATTTATTTTTTATTTATTTATTTTTTGGTTTTGTTTTAATATAATAGTATTTGTAATATAAATACATCTTATAATTTATTTTACTTTATATCTTTGCCGTGATGACAGTAACCAACATTTTACTAGAAAGTTTTCACGAAGCTTCTATACAGCTTAAAGTGACATTTAAAGGCTTAACTAGGTTAATTAGATTAACTAGGCAGGTTAGGGTAATTAGGCAAGTTATTGTATAATGATGGTTTGTTCTGTAGACTATCGGAATAAAATATAGCTTAAAGGGGCTAATGATTTTGATTGTTTAATTATTAAAAACTGTCTTGTTTCAAGCCAAAATAAACAAATAAGACTTTCTCCAGAAGAAAAAAATAATATCAGACATGCTGAAGTGCGGTATGGCTGTATTTTCAGGTGTGCGTTGGCTCAAGGACGCAGGCCGAGTGCCTTAGTGACCCCCATATACTGTATATGTATCTGATATTGCATTTATACAACACTTCGATGGCATAATTGTGTGTATAAAAAAGAAAATCAAACACGGAGAGTCTTAAAAACACTTTTAAATGAGGAACTACTTTCCTCCACCATTCATTCACATCTGCAGCTTAGGTCAGAACAGCAGAAACTGTTGCCAGTTTACAAACATCACTTTAGAGATAGTATTGGAATGATTATTTTGCTTAAAGGGCACCTAGGTTACCCCTTTTTTCAGATTTAATATAAGTCTTTTGCGTCTCTAGAATGTGTATATAAAGTTTCAGATCAAAATACCCATCAGATTTTTCCATTATACCTTTTACAAGATGCTGTTTAATACTGATTTCCAGCAGGGGGTGGTTTTGTCGTACTGTGCCTTTAAGCCGAGTTCTGCCCGCCCACTATTTCCACATGCCTCCTCCCTCAGCTGCGTCAGACAACAGACAGACTTAAAGGAAGAAGGTCTCACATAGCGTTTGTGGGATACTACAGTAAGAACTAACCTTTACTAATCAGTATTGTGAAGTTGCATTGATAAGTCAAACACAATATCGTTACAAAGTTAATTACACACATACACGTGACTACCGGAACATGTTAATGCGCACAGCTGTCAATTAATTCGGTGGGCGGGGGGATCGCTCATCTACGTAATGGTGCGATCGATTTGAAAACAGCTCCAATTGGCCGACCCTTTTTTTGTAGTTAAATTGAAAAAAAAAAAAGGACTGGGTGTGTTCATATCACCCCAGTATGACGGTCTATACACTATACCAACACACAGATCTGTCCAAACAGCTTGAAAAGTAGATTTTTTACCATAGGTGCCCTTTAATGTCTAAACTGATGACAAACAGGTGATTTTTGCTCACAATTTAAGATTATAAGGCTGAACGGCATGAAATTCCATCAGTCTACAGAGATTTCCCAGTTATTCTCTGTTGCAATCGGGAGATCACAATATATAATCCCAAAAAAGCCAAAGAAAAGCAAACACTTGCAGTTTCTGTGGTATAAATGCAGCACTACAATATACAAAAGAGAGAGATCGACTTAGATTGTCACTTACCTGTTCTATAATGATTTGTTCAGCTGTAGTTTGAAACTTACGTTAAGAAATCATTGAGTTTTTCTCTCTCTGTGGACTTATTATGTAGCCTCTGTCACCATCTTGTCATGGAATGTCAACTGTCACATTCTTTGCTCTGCTAAGTATAGCAAGCTGATGGCAGCTGATGCACTGAATCTCCGAAATTATGAATATTTTAAAATTGACACAATACTTATAAATAAACTGCATAGTTTCAATCTAAACAACTACATTTTCGCCTCAAAAGTACATTATGTTGTCCAACAGCAGCAATATTTGTCAAACTGTAGAGTGTCCTCTGCTTGTCGCTGTATGTGGGTGGAGTAATACACAAGGGTGAAGAGGCTGTAAAATTGCTGTTATTTGCAATATATCGCACGGCTATCAGCCAATCAAATTCAAGACCAGACAGAACTGTTGTTTAAATATAAATATAGGGTGTAGTGCACAACATAAATAAGTACACCCTCTTTGAAAGTTAATTTAATTTCTCAGTGAATATAGATAGACAGTATATTTTGGTGCTTTTAAGAGTTATATTCATTAAAAGTTCCTAGATAGAAATATACTACATTTTTTCAATTCTTATGGTTGTCTTGACTTTTAATATATATATATATATATATTCACACACACACACATATATATATATATATATATATATATATATATATATATATATATATATATATATATATATATATATATATATATATATATATATATATATATATATCATTCATTTTCTCTCTAACATTCCCTAACCGTCATCGTAAGTTGTTGTTAGATTAGTTCCAGTTTGAGCTTTGGTACTGACTTATGTAATTTATACACACATTCCTTAATGTTAAACCTCCTATAGAAAATATTAAGTGAAAAAAAGAGACCTGAAAAAGGTGTACTCATGCTGCTTACTGTATATCAGTTTTTTGTTTTAAATTATTCTAAAAATGTTAAATTATATTTAATGCATTAAAAATATTAAATAATTGTTCAATATTTATATTTGATAAGAAAATAAATACATTTTAGTCATAATTTTAACAAATGAGGAAACAATTAAATGTTATTCTTATTAAATATATATTTTTTTCTTCTCTATTTCAGGTTCTATTAGTAGTGAGTCATCGCATGTTTCCTCCCCGGTGACCAATAGGATTTCTCCAGTCAGTACACCTAAACGTATTGCCATGGGTACCAGTCTGGCCCCGCCCACAGGCACTCCACCTGTGGTCACCATCGCCCCAACTAAAACAGTCAATGGCTTCTGGAGGTCTGAAGGACGACAGGTAGTGTATGATACAATACATGAACATTAGCAGTATCTATTTAATTTAAATTCAACCACAAACAGGGCCTATTATTGTGAGTCAACCAAAGGGGACATATAGTGTTTTTTGCGCGCTTAGTTTTGTTATTTCAAATGGAGTCGTGCGTGACAGTTTCGCATAATGTTTTTTATTTATTTTGAAAACAAATAAACTTCATTGGTCTGGTCTCTCAAATAAAAAAAAAATAATCACTTTTATTGTCACATCATTAGCAGCACATGTGCTATGATGAGTGAAAAGCTTAGGTGCTGGCTCCAGATAGTACAAAATACAGATGTGCAATAAAATGACAGTGCAAAATACAACAGCATACTCCTCAAAAAAAAAAAAAAAACTAACAAAAAAAAATCAGCCCAAGGTCTAATGTGGCCCCTTTGAAAAATCAATTGTCCACCCCTGACATAAACAAAAAATAACACAGTTATTTTTCATTTGTATTTTTAATTATATATATATAAAGGAACACTCTTTTTTTTGGAAACATAAACATTTTACAACGTCTAGAGGTAAACAGTTGAGTTTCATACTTTTTGAATCCATTCAGCTGATCTCAGGGTCTGGCGGGAACACTTTTAGCTTAGCTTAGCATAGATCATTGAATCTGATAAGACCATTAGCATCTCACTAAAAAAAGGCCAAAAAAAGTATTGATAATTTTCTAATCTAAAGCTTGGCTATTCTGTAGTTACATTGTGGACTCTTTTTAAAAAGAAATTGCTAATGGTCAAGATGCTAATGTTCCAATCCGATTCAATGGTTTATGCTAAGCTAAGCTAAAAGTTCTCCCATCAGATCTGAAGAGAAGCTGAATAAATTCAAAAATGCTAACACTCTATCCATGTATCCAAATCTATCTAATCAAAACTATCTATCCAAATCAATCCATCCATCCATCCATCCATCCATCCATCCATCCATCCATCCATCCATCCATCCATCCATCCATCCATCCATCCATCCATCCATCCATCCATCCATCCATCCATCCATCTATCTATCCATCTATCTATCTATCTATCTATCTATCTATCTATCTATCTATCTATCCATCCATCCATCTATCTTTCCATCTATCTATACATCTTTCTATCCCTCTGTCTATCCCTCGATCTATACATCTTTCTATCCCTCTATCCATCCATCCATCTATCCATCTATCTATCCATTTATCGTTTAGAAGTAAACAGTTGAGTTTTGTCATTTATAAATTTATTCAGCTGATCTCAGGGTCTGGAGGGAGCACTTTTAGCTTAGCTTAGCATGAAGAATTGAATCTGATTAGACCATTAGCATCTCACTTCATCTCATCTGTCCAAAAAAGTTTAAATATATATATATATATATATATATATATATATATATATATATATATATATATATATATATATATATACATTGGGATGTGATATATATAATAATAAGGCTTGCCTATTTTGTAGTTACATCATAGACTGAGGCTGACTCTTTTTGAAAACAAATTGAGCAAGATGCTAATGGCCCGATCCGGTTCAATGGTTTATGCTAAGCTAAACTAAAAGTGCTCCCACCAGATCAGCTGATTGGATTTAAAACTAAAACTCAACTGTTTAACTCTAGGAAAGACACAAAACGAGCATGTTTCAAAAAATAAAAAATAAAAAAGTATTGTTCCTCAATTTTATGAAGCTGTCCACTGAAAAGCATATTGAGAACAAGCAAACAACAAAAATCGAGACCTTGCAGGAGGTTGGAGTTGTCATAACATTTTATTCATCAGGTGTGAGCTCAGTGATTTGAAGAATAAAAACCGTATGTTTTTTTTCTCATCGACACGAACAGTCCTGTCTCTCCAGAGCTCTTATTCTCAGGGCTGCTGTTGTGCTTGTGTGGTTAGGAGGGCTTGACCGTGTGCATCCGCTCTGAATGGGCAGCACAGGGTTTCAACTGGCCTGGATTAGCGCAAATGGACTGATCTGCGGGTGTCCTGTTTGTCTGCTAATTCAGTCTCTCTCAGGCGCGACAGCAAGATCTTGCCTCGAGTGTGTGTGTTGTCATTCTGTGTGGCTCTGTGAGTGTATTTAACCCTGCAGTCAAGGGACATGAAGAGAGACAATAGGCACTTTCCCCCGATCAAACTGGCCTCTCTGTTTACACAAAGAGCCTTCTGTAGAGACGAGACAGAGGAGCCAGAGCGCAGGAAATTCACTGCTGCCTTTCTTCTGTTTTTCGCGACCACACCAACAGACCCTTGCCATCCCATTCACATAATGAACATTTGTTTGCGGTTGAATTAAGATGCTGTTAGAAAGATAGTTCACACCCCTCCCCCCACCCAAAAAAAAAAAAAACTGTCTTTAATTACTCACCCTCATGTCTTTCCTATGCCCTGACACACATTAATCACACAAATGAAGATATTTTAGGGGAAATCTGAGAGCTCCCTCAACTTCCATAGACAGTAAGGTTTTTTGGTCTCACTTTATATTTAGTGTCCTTAACTACTATGTACTTACATCAAAAAAGTAAATAAATACAATGTACTTACTGTTTGTATAATGTATTTGAGAACACGTGGTGCTTTTGAGTTGGGATAGAGGTTGGGTTATAGACAGGTTTGGTGGCTTGGATAGGTTTAAGGGTGGGTTATGGTGTAAGGGATGGTCAACAGTGTATTTACATACATGTATTTAATCAAGTAATAGTAACTACATGTATTTACACAATAAGTACATTTTAACAAACTATTAATTCCTATGTAAGTACATAATAGTTAAGGCCACAATATAAAGTGGGACCAGGTTCTTAAATCATCCAGAAAGGTGCCAAAATCATCCTCAGATCAGTCATACAAGTCTTCAGTGGATTAATTAGAATATTAAAAACAACTATAAAAACAAATATAAATAAGAAGTAAGAAGGTTACTGGTTCGAGTCCCGGCTGGGCCAGTTGGCATTTCTGTGTGAAGTTTGCATCTTCCCCTGTTGGTGTGGGTTTCCTCCAGGTGCTCAGGTTTTCCTCACTACCCAAAGACATGCGGTGTAGGTGACTTAAATAAACTAAATTGGCTGTAGTGTATGAGTGTTAATGTGAGTGTATGGTTGTTTTGCAGCTAAAAGGGCATCCGCTGTGTAAAACATATCCTGGATAAGTTGGTAGTTCATTCTGCTTTGGCGACTGCTGATTGATTAAGAATTAATTAATCAAACAAAAATAATGACTTAATTCAACAGTTATTTTCCTTAGTGTCAGTATATTGCGCATATTGTCCAGTGTCAGTATATTCACAAAAACGATGAGCGTGTCATGCTTGGCCACATGCTGATGTATTACCTCAGATGTGTCTGTGATTTTTTTCAAGTCAGAGAAAGGCATGCACAGCTATCCTAGTTGAAATATGTGAATGTGTGCAATATACTAACATTAAGTTGAAGGAACTGTTGAACGAAGTCGTTTTTTTTTTTTTTTTTTTATGCGCACACAAAAGTCTTCTCGTAGCTTTCTATTCCGAAGTAAACCACGGAAGACAATATACTTGGAATTAACGTAAATAAACTGAAATTTACAAAAATTCAGCAAGTGCATAGTTTAAAGAAATCTTTAAATACTATATATTTGGCTGAAGTCAGAAGTATTAGCCCTCTTGAATTATTAGCCGCCCTGTATAGTTTCCTCCCAATTTCTGTCTAGCGAAAAGAAGATTTGTAAACACATTTCTAAGCATAGGTAATAGTTTTAATAACTACTTTCTGTAAAAACGCTAATGGTTCTGTTGGTTTCGTCTACGCAAACTGATCTTTATTTGTATTTTCTATTGGATTCAAGTCAGGTGATTAGCTGAGCCATTCCACAGTTGATTTTCTTTCTCTGAAAGCATTTGAGAGTTTTCTTGGCTGTGTTTTGGATCATTGTCTGCGATATGTTCACCCTGATTTCATCTTTATTGTACCGCTAATGTAGATGTTAGACTGAAGCAGTGAATATTAATTTACACTGACGAAGGGCAGAGGATTTCTGAAACAATTACTGAGAGATTTCAGCTGCTGTATGGGCTTTCACTGCCTTTCTACACCTCCCTTTCTTCATGTGTTCAATACTTTTTCCCTGCGTCATTTTATTTTATTACACACAACTTAATTTGTAAACTATAATTAGATTTGTTTTATTTGCATGTATTGATTTCTTTGATTGCTACCAACATCTAGTAAAAAGTCAACAGCACCTTGATGGTGATGTGTTGAACACTGAAAAAGTGTAAAACCCGAATCTCTCTCGATCAAATGCAGATTTAGCTTAGAAGCATTAATAAACATATTCAAGTCATTATTATCATTTATCATTCATGTTATGCAGGTTTGAATTGAGTTCCAACCCTAATATATATATATATATATATATATATATATATATATATATATATATATATATATATATATATATATATATATATATATATATATATATATAGTTGAATTATTAGCCCTCCTTTGACTTTTTTCTTTTTTAAATATATCTTAAATGATGTTTAACAGAGCAAGGAAATATTCAAAATATTTTTACTTCTGGAAAAAGATTTATTTGTTTTATTTTGGCTAGAAAAAAAGCATTTTTTAATTTTTTAAAAGTCATTTTATGGTCAAAACTATTAACCCCATTTTTTGATAGTCTACAAAACAACCATCATAATACAATAACTTCCCTAATTACACTAATCTGCCTAGCTAACCTAATTACCCTAGTTAAGCCTTTAAATGTCACTTGTATGTATAGAAGTGTTTCGAAAAATATCTTGTCAAATAATGTTTACAGTCATCATGGCAAAGATAAAATAAATCAGTTATTAGAAATGAGTTATTTAAACCATTATGTTTAGAAATGTGTTGAAGAAATCTGCTCTCAGTTAAACAGAAATTTTTGGGGGGAAAAAAAAAAAAATATATATATATATATGTATATATATATATATATATATATATATATATATATATATATATATATATATAAAATAAAAAATGTAATTTTTCATTTCTGAGTGAACTAACCCAAAAATGATGTACACACAGCCATAGATTCAATATGTATTAATACATGTCTGCTGGCTGCTGAATCTTTAAACATTCAAATAAAATCAATTAATAGATTTTAATTTGAAAAATATCTGCAGATTGTTCCCATTATGCCCTAAAATAATGTTTTCTTTATAGGCTGATGCAGGACTGAGACTGTCTGGCCAGGAGCGTTTAGCCCCAGATCGCCCTTTGCCAGCCCAGGAAAAGCCCTCTCTCTCCCTCCCTCCATATCACCCGTTCAACATGACCCCGAGTGCCCTCATGCAGGACCCCCGTCTGCAAACTCAGTCAGTACAGCACACATCTCCACACCTGTATGTCCTACAGCAGTCAGGTTTCACATCAAGTGTCTGTCTGCTCTTCCCTCAGTCTGTCCCGACAGGTTCCTCACATGCTGCTAGCAGGGGCTCAGGAGGAGTATGTTCGCGATGGTTTCCGTCCGTACGCCTCCGCTGAAGAACTGCGAATGCCTCTGATGCCTCTAGGGCTCAACCCAGGAACTGCAGACGCTCTAGCATACTTTCACTCAGGATATTTGCCTCACCCCTCGCTTGCTTCATACAGGTGCGTGGTGAAGTTTTTCTGTGGTTCTACATAGAAAGGAAAAGGGTTTGCATGATTCCAGAAATGTTCAAATCTGGAAACTTTCCATGGGAATATATTGAGAATATAATGAGAATTAAAGGGAATTTACAAAAATTCTGTAATTGCAAATAGTTGAAATAAGTTAATAAGTAAATACATTAAATGTTTTGGTATTATTTCAGTAAATATATTTTATAAATGGTGTTAAAATGAGATCACAAATAACTATAGTGTCTATACTGTAGTTAACTATTGAAAGAGTGGTATTTATTGACCAACTACACTACCTGACAAAAGTCTTGTCGCCTATCCAAGTTTTAGGAACAACAAATAATGACTTGACTTCTAGTTGATCATTTGGTATCAGAAGTGGCTTATATGAAAGGCTCTAGATTACGCTTCTTTTACCACAATAAAATAAGATCATGCCTTAAATTTTAATTATTTAATTAGGACAGTAATGTCTGTATTTCCTTAGACAAAAGTCTTGTCACTTAACAGAAATAATGTCCAGTATAGAGTATAGACCTCAGGCTGTTGATGTTGCCATCCACTCTGCTCGCCCCCCCATACTAAATGTAACCCCAAACCATGATTTTTTTCTTCACCAAACTTGCAGTATTATTGCAGTATTTGTGATGCTTGGGATGCAGTTCAACAGATGATTCACTGAAAAAAAATCTACCTTCTGCCACTTTTCCAAATGATCAACTAGAAGTCAAGTTGTTATTTGTTGCCGTTGAGATCGATAACAAGACTTTTGTCAGGTAGTGTAAAGTCTCTTGTGATGCCAAGACTCAAATTTGCGAGAGAACAAATTGTTCTTTTTTATAACCTTTAGGCGTTAGCTGCCCATTGTTCTACTTGAAAATAAAGTCAAGTGATAAAATGTCTTTAAGATAAAACAATCGAATCGAATTTTGTATGTACAGTTGAAGTCATAATTATTTGCCCTCCTGAATTATTAGCCCTCTGTTTATTTTTTTCCATTTTCTGTTTTACGGAGAGAAGATTTTTTTTTCAACACATTTCTATAAATAATAGTTTAATTACTAATTTCTAATAACTGATTTATTTTCTCTTTGCCATGATGACTGTAAATAATATTTGATTAGATATTTTTCAAGACACTTCTTTACAGCTTAAAGTGACATTTAAAGGCTTTACTAGGTTAATTAGGTTAACTAGGCAGGTTAGGGTAATTAGGCAAGTTATTGTATAACGATGGTTTGTTCTTTAGTCTATCGTAAAAATAATATCCTAAAGGGACTAATATTTTTTTGTCCTTAAAATGGTGTTAAAAAATAAATCTGTTTTATTCTAGCTGACATAAGACAAGTAAGACTTTTAAAAATTTGAAAAAATATTATCAGACATACTAAGAAAATTTCCTTGCTCTATTAATAATTCAGACTTCAACTGTATGTCAGTTTACTGACTTAGATTTTTAAAAATGTGTATGCATGTCAGTTGATGACTAACGTATGACAAAACAATTTGTTTATATTTATGTTCGTATATTATACAGTTTATATACATTTTCCCAAAATTTCTAATTAATTCCTCTAAATTCCTGTTAATTCACGTATATTCCTGAATTACTGAAAATTTTCTGCCCATTTGCAGCTCTAGAAGGGGACAGTTGTGGCCTAATAGTTAGTGACTCGGATTTGTACCCTAAAGGTTGCTGGTTTGATCCCTAGTACTAGAGGATTTTTGTAGTCCATCTTCAGCTCAATAATTTGTACTGTAGCTTCTTACTGCTAAGATGCAGGAGTGGTAGATACAAATAGGAATTGGAAAGATTTTAACTTATAACATTTTTTCAAGTTTGTTTTTAAATATTCAGAAATTAAACTATTTTTTTTCTGAAGAAAATGGTAAGCACACATAAAATTGCCTTACCCCCCTGTAAACAGATTCAACTCAAATTAGGGAGATAGTTTAGCTTATTATACAAAAAAAAAAAAAAAACTAAAAATACAGAACACTCAGCAAACTAACATGGCTGATAAGAGGCGGATAGAAAAGTTCTAATTGGGCAGAACGAAAGTGCGCTCATTCAATTGCCTTGTAAACAGATGGCAGTCACACATTTGCTCTGGGTGGGGGAAATTAAATAATACATACTGTATATGTTCCACACCGGAGCCTCTTATGATTAGCTAATCGCAACATTTTAAATGCCGATTGCGATTTGTTTTAGATTAACCGCACAGCCCTACTCCCCTCCACTATCAATTCCCATGAATGAGATTTTTTCAGACATTACACCAAATCCCATAATTCCTGCCTGGTCACCACAAAGCCAATGGCTATTGTTTCTGGTGTGTGTTCACAATGTGTGTGTTCATTACTCACTGCTGTGTGTGTCCACATATATGGGTTATTAATAGGTGCGCACTTTATTTTGACCACTCCTCTGTTTATGTAGTTGAAATTTCTTTAAATATACAACGGGAAAGAGGATTCAACATGTCGTCTTTTATCTCAGAAAACATATTTCTAAAGGTGCCATTGACTTGAAATTTTCCCTGGAAATCTCAGAACAACCAAAGAAATCCATATATGCAAAGAAAACAAATCTAATTATTTTACAAATGAAGTTATGCACAATAAAATAAAATGACGCAGGGAAAAATATTAAACACATGAAGAAAGGGAGGTTTAGAAAGGCAGTGAAAGTCCAGACAGCAGCTGAAATCTCTCAGTAGTTCTTCAGCAACTCTTTACCCTTCATCACTGTAAATTAATATTAGCTGCTCCAGTCCAACATCTACATTAGCAGGATGATGAAGATGAACCCAGAGTGGACATATCAGCAAGACAATGATCTAAAACACAGCCAAGAAAACTCTCAAATGCTTTCAGAGAAAGAAAATCAAGCTGTAGAATGGCCCAGCCAATCACCTGACTGAAAACAATACATACTCAATCCATATTTTCTCCACTGTAGCTTCTTAATAAAACTCATTTGTTTAAATGAACCAAAATATATTGTCTATGTTTACAAAGAAATTGATACAATTTTCAGTTTTAAAAGGGGGCGAATGCTTATCTTCTCTCAGAATTGTTGAACGAGCAGATAATAATGCAATGACATCTAGTATTAAATCGTATGTGGAAATGAAGGTTGAGATGAGCTCGTCTGTTCAGTTTGTAAATGTGTGTGTGTGTGTCTGGGGATCACATCCCTCATTACAGCCATTAAATCATGTGCAGGAGACAAGACAGTGAGCCAAACACGTGTACGCACACACACACACACACACACACACACACACACACACACACACACACACACACACACACACACACACACACACACACACACACACACACATAATATATACACACATGCACAACTTAGACTAAAGACAAAAACAAACATCAAGACAGAATTTTTGTGTTTGTGTATGCATATCATTTTTTTTTGTTTTTATTTGTTTATGTTTATTAATTATGCATATTAGTTGATTCCATTGTAGATAATGTTTTAAGATTAGTCTGTTCTAGGAATAGGCAGTTTATTTTTAAACATAAATAGTTTTACTTGTTAATTTAGTCAACCACTTGACAGAGATATTGTGCGAAACTGTTTAGAATATTATTTGGTTATTGAATGTTAACAATTTGCAAAAAGGCTACATTTGTTAACATCACGACAAAATGCATAATAAAGCATTTATTTATCTTAGATGATGTCCATTTTTTTATGTAACATTAAATAACTCTTTATTTTGAAAGTAGGCTCTTTTTACAATTCCGCTAGAGTAAAACAGTTGACTTTGACCATTTTTGAATCCATTCAAAGCCGGATCGCTTGGTTATTACACTTGATAAATGTGTATTTCCTAGCCACATCGGAAATACAGAAGAAGATTTAAAATGATTAAAATTGTTTGGAGGCATCAGGGTGGCACATTGGATAGCATGATCACCTCACAGCAAGAAGGTCGCTAGTTATAGCCCCGACTGGGTCAGTTCCCATTACTGTGAGGAGTTTGCATGTTCTCCCCGTATTTGTGTGGGTTTCCACAGTGTGCTCCGGTTTCCTCCACAGTCTCCACATATGCTGGATAAGTTGCCGATTCATTCCTATGTGGTGACCAAAAATTAATAAAGGGACTAGAAGCCGAAAAGAAAATGAAAGAATGAATTTTTTTGAGTGAGATGTTTACGGTCTAATTTGATTCAATTATCTATGCTAAGCTAAGCTAAAAGTGCTACCCGCCAGACTGTGAGATTAGTTTAATGGATTCACAAGTGGGAAAACTCCACTGTTTAACTGAATTGTAAAATTAGCATTTTCCAAAAAAGTGGAGTGTTTTTTTGTTTTTTTAACTTAAGTTCAGTTGTATTTTTTATGTACGTTTTGCAATTGAATTTGTTATTTAAATCCAAACATTTATGTACAATAAAGTAACACACTACAGTGTAAAGTTATTTATGTTATTATATCAGTTAATGTAACTATTTTTTTGCATCTTATGATTGTATTATTATGATACCATATGCAGTATCATGACTAAATTTGACACCGACGTCACTTCAGAGTGAGACATTTTTGCACCTGAGGAATTCCATGCAAATGTCAACCTTGCCATGAAAAATTAGTTTTCACCCAAATAGCCAAACCCTTTCTATTTTTTTTTGTCTGTTTTGTCTAGGCGTGTAATTTTACAGTACTGCAAAAATACTCAAAAATATCTCTGTCAATGTTGTCATTGTCAAACAATTTGATATATCAAAGTCACAGAAGTGGCAATTTCACATCTGTCACATCCTTAACAGAGAGGTTTCAACCCTATAACCAAGCTTTTCCCTTATTAATGCAAAAATGTCAAATAAAATATAATCAGTAATTTTTACTCTATGTACTTAATTGATTAGCATTGATTATTTTGGGTTGTGCAGTTTAATTTACAGAATTTCTACAATGTTGTATACTGTAAACTCGTAGACTTTCTGGTCACATCCATGACTCATGTTTATTTTCCTCATTTAATACATAAAATATGTTTACAGATTGAACTCTGGTTAGTAGAAAAAATAAACATGTTTCAATATAATGTTAACATATACTTTCTCTGTGAATTAATGTTTTAAGTTTTACTGCAAATGTCACATCGATGACGCTGGAATTGCTCACCCTTGTCTTGTCGTTGATCCTGATGGACTGCTGTGTGAACATTACTGTATGTCTCTCTGGCTCTGTACAGTATCAGTCTCAGCGTGGCTCTGACAGAAATAGGCAGCGCTGTTGATGTCGGAGGGCCAGAGAGCAGAGGTTAATGAATGACACGGTTATTTCTGGAAGCATTCATTAGCTGCTCTCTCTCTCTCTCTCTCTCTCTCTCTCTCTCTCTCTCTCTCTTAGGATGGAGGATTATTACAGTCTGTCAGCCCTCCGCTCACATTACTACCAGCTTCCAGAGGCCCTGCACCCATCCGCTGTTCACCTGCCCACACCAGGTGTCTTCTACCCTCCTGACGTCACACACCAGGCACTGACAGCACTGCACTCAGACAGGTACACACTAGTGCACACACACACATGGTATCTACAGGGTTTTAATAAGGGGACCTATCATGCCTCTTTTGACAAGATGTAAAGTAAGTCTCTGATGTTCCTAGAGTGTGTATGTGACGTTTCAGCTCAAAATACTCCACAAAAAATATTTTATAACTCTTTGAAACTGCCCCCTTTTAGGTTTTGAACCTAATAGAGCTGTTTTGGTGACTGTCGCTTTACATTTAAATGAGATTGTGCTTCCAAACCTCTTTTTAATAGAGGTTGAAGTTATAAACCCCTATGGGTCACCATAGCAGTTGATTTAAAACTCTAGAGGCGGACTGCTGCTTCTCGCTCAGGGCTGTTCATGCTTATGAGGGAGTGATCATCTCTAATGGGCGGAGCTTCCCTTCTCTGATGACATTTACAAATATAAGAATGTCAATCAAAGTGTTTCTGCACAATGTTTTTATAAAATGTGATTATGAAAAATAGAAAATATTCATTTTTTACCATTAAAAGCTGTTTATATTCACATATTGTTACCACACCACTGTGTTTAAACCTCTTATAAAAGAGACTTTTTTCATTATTGGTCTTCTTTAAATGTCAAAAAAAGCTCAATTTAGGCATCAAAAAGCCTTAAATTCACTGAAAGGAGTAAACAGATCCAATCCTTAATACATCCATGAGCTGTTTTACCTCATGGGGACCAAAAATAATGTTCCCACAATGTCAAAATATTATTTTTATTATTAAATATTATTATTATTATATTTTTTTACCAAATACTTATTTTACATACTTCGCTGCATATATGCAAATCATCCGAACTTTAAGATCTCTTCTCCGTTTGGACATTAGCATGCTGTATCACACTAAAGCTCATTTACATAACATTAAACAACTCTCCTCAATAGGGGTGTAATGAATCACGGTTGATCCGTGATTCATACGGATTACAATTCGGGGTTTAGAACACACGGTTTGGATTCATATATTTTTTTTATTTGTAGATTAATCCTAAATTTGTAACAATTGCAGAGAGATCGCCTCTTGCATCATTCAAATCCCATGTATCAAAACAATTAGACTTTTATGTAAAATATAATAATGATGGTGAAGTTGCGGTGGGTTATTCGGGATGTGATGGGTTTCTTGGGTTATTAAAGGTGTTTTCTGGCACACTTGTTTAGCCTGCATTAATGCATGTTTAAGCTGCACAATTAATCAATTTAAGATCAGAACCCACACAACATAAATTATAAATGTTTGTAATTTGCATATGTTTATTAATCCTTCGAATCGCTGCCTTCAAATCTGAAAATGCAAAAATCAAGAAAGACATTCAAGCTCCTATCATACACCCAGCGCAATAAGGCACAAGACATGTTTGCCGCAATTTGCTGCTATTTTCAGACCAGCGCAACCCTAATTTTAACAATTTGCGTAACATTGTTTAAATAGCAAATCTATTTGCGCCACTGTTGACTCATGAGTGTGCCGGTCTAAAAAGGAGGTGTGTTAAGGTGCTTTGCTGGCAAGTTGCTATTTCGAGAAACTAAAAAAAGACCACACCATTGACCAAGTAAAAGCTGCTCTAATGTCCAGTGCAGTTATGCGCCTTTGCGGTCCAAGCGCTTACACATTGCTTAATACACACAGGATGTACAGCAATACACAAATATATTTACATATGTAAAAAATTAAGGATTAAAATTTTACAAAAAATATTATTTTCTACATAATATATGGGGCATAAAAATAGAACGTGTGTTTGGATATAACCACACTTTTGACCACACTTCATTATTATTGTTTATTTATTTGTTTGTTGGAAATTAGAAACAAATCTTTGCACTTAACAAACTAAATTAATTATGTAGGTTAATGGATGTCTTAAGTGTAGTGCGTTCAACACTATTTCATTATTTACGAAAGTAACGGAGTAAAGTAAAGAGTAAAAGTAAAGTAAATAGAATGTAAAGAGGCCGAATGGAGGAGGCTAGTTCTTTGTCCTTGCACAGATTCTTGCAAAGTCCCCTGCCATGTAAATAGCAACCGACTCTTGAAGGGATTGAATGCACGCTATCAGGGCCGGAGTGGGACTCATTTTCAGCCCTGGAGTTTCAAGCCAGACCGGCCCACCTCAGTTCACGACTGATTCCAATTCAGTTACTAATGGCACTATCACGTCTTTTTCAAGAAAACTGCTGCTTTAGAAATTCAAATGTTCAACGGCCCTAACAGTATTTTATGTCTTAACAATAAAATCGAAAAAAAAAAAAAAAGATTTTTCATGGGAGATTCGATCACAGGTCTATACCATTGAAATGCAATGTGCTTACCACTGGACCACATTGGCACTATTACAGTGAGAGTAAAAAATAATTAATGAATTGCGACCCTTAAGACACAGCACTACTTTCTTTTGATGGCTCAATCTTTTTCTCCTATTTTTAGATTTCTGATCAAGTTATGTCAGATTTATTAATGTAGTGAATCATTTGATTTTCATTGAGCAGGTGTTTTATTCATTTTATTCGAATTTTTATATTCACTAAGGTGCCGCTGTTTGGGGCGATAGTTGCATTACATCATCATCATTAACGTTAGTTAACCTGCAGGCTGCATTTTTCTCACGGGGCTGCGAGAAAATAAATATAAAGAGCGGCACTACGGTAAAATAATGATTAAAAAGAGTAAAGCTATGGTCAAAAAAATAAATAGAAGAAAAAAGTGTGACTGCTGAGAGTCCAAGCAGCTAGGGACACCGGCCCTCGCGGCCAAAAAACAGACCGGCCCACCGGGAATTCTCCCGGTCCTCCCGATTAGCCAATCCGGGCCTGCACGCTATGCTCAAAACACCCTCATATCTCATAAGCACAACCCTGTTAAACCATGCGCCACAGCAACAATCGTATTTTTTCTGTGCTTAAAATAGCGAAAGTAGATTTGAACACACCCTCAATGCTTTTGCGCCATACGCTTTAGACTTTGCACCTAGATCGTTAAAATGGAGCTCTTTAGTTTACAGTCAAATAACACAGTACTGGGATGACAGTTTATAGTTTAGATAGAACCACTGATGTTTATGGTAAAGATTAAGGTCACACATTATTTTAATGGTCCATTTGTTGAATTAAGGTACATTGCATCTACATGCCAACTAATTCTCATTTGATTATAAGTAGACTGTTAGGCTGGGGTTAGGGTTAGTGTAAGTTGACATGTACTTGCAAAGTTTCTTGTAGTCAGTGAAATGTCTGTTGAAGGAGAAGTATCAACAGATATTAAACAGACAGTCTACTAATACTCAATTGGACCATCAAAATAAAGTGTCACCAAGATTAAAATCACCATCATATGCATTTAACAGCGGTTAAAAATGAAAGTTGTAGGCAGCAGTTATATTATTTATTAAATATGGGTTGCACAAATTCTAATGTTTAATTTCTACATTTAATGTTATCAGTATCAGCAACAGTAGTAGTAACAGTGAATTTTAGTTTAGTTGATTATTTCTTAATTTTATTTTTAATAAATTTACAGGCTCTAAGTTTTGTTTGTTAAAATCAAAAGTGTCTCGCAATACTGTTTTTGTAATAAATGGAAAGCAAATTACATTTGTCTCCTCCTCTCCTCTGACAAATGGTCCGATCCGTGAGCATAATGTGAGCCGAACCGTGAGATTTGTGATCCGTTACAGCAGTACTGATCAACGATTCTTTTGTCGACACCCTCACGTTTAACACAACACAGACCCTATTGCTAATTCTGACATTTGGCAGATGTTTTTGTGTGTAAATATGAGCAGAAGATGCTCGGATGTCACCTTGACACGCTCTTTTCCCCCAAAACATCATCAACACTCCGCCGTGTTCCTGCGGCCTCAATTCTTCCCATTCCCGTCGAGAGTGTTGCATCTCACACCCGTCCGTGTGTTTTGGACCCTCCGCAGGCTGCAGATGGAAGAGGAGCTTCGCCAGCAGGAGAGGGAACGGCAGCGAGAGAAGGAGAGAACGCGTGAAATTGAACGGGAACGGCAATGGGAGCAGGAGGTGCAGAGGGAGAAGGAGAGAGAGGTCGAGATTAAAAAAGAGCGCGCCAGAGAGATCCAGCCGGTCAAGGCCGTGGAGAAACGCCACCTGAGCCACGAGCCGCCGGCCAGCAAACACTTGATCTCTCACTCGCAGACTCATCTGTTTCCACACCTGCAGCCGGTGAAGGAGCGGGCCAAGCTGGAGGACAGACTCACTGCGCACAGACCCGGTATGAAAGTCAGAAACACACAGAGAAAGTGCATCAATTATGTGTTTAAGGATATTACCTTTTATGCATTGCAAGTAATATACTACCTGACAAAAGTCTTGTCGCCTATCCAAGTTTAAGGAACAACAAATAATCATTTGACTTCTTGTAGATTATTTGGTATCAGAAGTGGATTATATAAAAAGCCAAAGGCCTCTAGATTATGCTTATTTTACCAAAATAAAATATGACCAAGCCTTATTTTTTATTATATAAATAGTACAGTAAGGTCTGACTGTGCTTAGACAAAAGTTTTGTCACTTAATAGAAATAATGTACAGAATACAAAATAAAGTCATGGTGCAGTGAAAAAATCACTAATATTGTGTATGGCTTCCATGATCTTGGAGGACTGCATTCATACACCTCTGCAATGACTCAAATAACAAATAAGAAGTATGAAAAGGAGCGCTATCCTGCTGAAGAATTTGCCCTCTTCTGTAATGTAATGGGCAGCACAAATGTCTTAATACCTCAGGCTGTAGATGTTGCCATCTTCTCTGCAGATCTCTCGCACACCCCCATATTGAATGTTTTCCCAAACCATGATATTTTCTTCACCAAACTTGACTGATTTCGGTGAGAATCTTGGGTCCATGTGGGTTCCAGTAGGTAGTGTAGATATTGTCTTTCTTAGAGTTTTGTTTTTAGTCCAAAATGAAAACTCCAGACGTTTAAGCCTTTAGGTGCACTGTAAAAATACTGGGTTCTACAGACTTGATTTGTGTTGGGAAGAAATTAACTTAACTTATTAGTTAAGTTATTAGTTAAGTTTTCTTTGGTTTAGTCTTTTATTTATCAGGGGTCACCACAGCGGAATGAACTGCCAACTATTCCAGCATATGTTTTACGCACTGGATGCCCTTCGAGTCGCAGCACAGTACTGGGAAACACACACACACACACACACATACACACACACACACACACACACACACACACACACACACACACACACACACACACACACTCATACACTACGGCCAATTTTGTTTATTCAATTTAATTACAGTCTTGTGAGGAAAACACGCACCTGGTGGACATCTATGTCAACACGGGGAGAACATGAAAATTCCACACAGAAATGCCAACTGATCCAGCTGTCATATATAAAATAACCTAAAATAAAATGTAAATAAATAAAGACAATTTCAGACGGCACTTAGAGATATTTGCATCTGAATTCTTTGAATATCTTAAATTGAGAAGTATTTTTAAAACAAGTAAAGATATTGTCACCTGAAGAAAATCGAAACACTGTGTAATTAAATAGTCTTTTGAGAGCTAAAGTGGCAGCGTGCTGATTTTTGTTTACTTCTGTCTATAATTTGTAAATTACCATAAGTTAATCATTTTAATATTTAATTTACTTGATGGTGACATGGTGGCGCAGTGGGTAGCTCAGTTGCTCGGTTCGAGCCTCAGCTGGGTTAGTTGGCATTTCTGTGTAGAGTTTGAGCTAAAGTCTCCAGGACACTGGCCCTCCAGGACCGAGTGTGGACACCCCTGGACTAAGATAAAAAGTAAATAAATGAATTTACTTGACAATTTGTAGCGTACACCCAATATTGTTATACATCTACAGGGGAGGCGTTTATTTATTTATATTTTTTTGTCAATTTTAGTCCTCAATTTGCTTTTTTTTTCTTTATTTTTAACAACAAACGCAATACCAACAATCCATACCCATGCCAAAGTTTGCAAATTATTAATTATTAATGTTCATAATACTAAATGGAAAAATACATTAGCACTTTATTTACCTCTCATCACTCACTTATTGTACATTCCAAACTTAAATTATGATTAATTGTAAAATCCAATCCCATGTTGTATTTCTCTGAACGCCGACATTCCCTTCAGCCCCAGTATCTGAAGATGCTCCGCTTGCATCGCTCTTGGGAAATCAGTAATTAATATAGTGTGATGAATCATTTCCTGCATCTGGAAGGGTGGATGTTTGGGGAAACCCAAAGGACGCTTTCAGCCCATTATGTCTGCCGCCAGCTGTTAACATGATTTGGCTGTAACCTCCTCAGAAGTCAGAAGAGTTGATGGTTGCTCTCTATAATTGTGTAATAGAGAATGAATGAGAACCTTGAGGTGAATCCCGTGATCTAACACTCTGATGCACATAAACTGCTTCAGATTCTTTCTAGTTGCTTCTTCTCTTATAAAACACCTGGCAAATGTACACTTACTGGCCACTTTATTAGATACACCTTACTGGTACAGTGCCGGTCCCCCTTTTGCCTTCAGAACTGCCTTAATCCTTTGGGGCATAGATTCAACAAGATACTGGAAAGATTTTGGTCCATATTGACATGATAGCAACACGCAGTTGATGCATATTTGTCTGCTGCACTTCCATGATGCGACTCTACCGTTTCACCACGTCCCAAATGTGCTTTATTGGATTGAGTTCTGGTGACTGCGAAGGCCATTTGAGTACAGTAAACTCATAGTCATGTGCAAGAAGCCAGTTTGAGATAATTTGAGCTCTATGACATGGCATGTTATCCTGCTGGAATTAGCCGTCAGAAGATGAGTACACTGTAGTCATAAAGGGATGGACATGGTCAGCAACAATACTCAGGTAGGCTGTGGCACTGACATGATGCTCAGTTGGTACGAAAGGGTTCAAAGTGTGCCACAGAAATATCCCCCACAGCATTGCACCACCATCACCAGCCTCAACCATTGATACAAGGCAAGATGGATCCATGCTTTCATGTTGTTGACATCAAATTCTGACTCTACCATCTGAATGTCGCAACAAAAATCGAGACTCATCAGAGTAGGCAGCGTGTTTCCGATCTTTTGTTGTCCAATTTTGGATAGCCAGTGCGAATTGTAGTTTTCTGTTCTTAGCTGACAGGAGTGGCACCCAGTATGGGCTTTTGCTGCTGTAGCCCATCTGCCTCATGGTTTGACGTATTGTGCATTCAGAAATGCTCTTCTGCATACCTCGGTTGTAACGAGTGGTTATTTGAATTACTGTTGCTTGTTGTCTGGCCATTCTCCTCTGACCTCTGGCATCAACAAAGCATTTGCGCCCACAGAACTGCCGCTCACTGGATATATATTTTTTTAGACCATCGTCTGAAAACCCTAGAGAAAATCCCAGTAGTTGAGCAGTTTCTGAAATACTCAGACCAGCCTCATGCCACATACAAAGTCACTTAAATCAGCTTTCTTCCCCTTTCTGATGCTCGGTTTGAAATGCAGCAGATCATCTTGACCATGTCTATATGTTGCTGCCATGTGATTGGCTGATTAGAAACTTGTGTTAAGGTGGAGTTGCACAGGTGTACCTAATAAAGTGAGTGAGTGTATATGCTGCTTAAATAATAGCCACAGTTCAGGACTGTATTCAACATTTAAATGTCAAAAATTAGCTGTTTGTTCAAACTACTTGCATAAAATAAGCTGAAACAACACAATGCTTGATTTTTTAGGGGACAACTTTATTCTTTTTTGTTCAACCAACTTACATTCGCAAACTAATGAGTAAACTTAATTCCTTCATGTTGTCCTAACACAAAAGGATTGTGTGGAACTCAATCCTTTTTTTTTTTTACCGTGGAAGCAACTGGAAGCAATAATGTTTTCATTCCATTTAATGTAAATGTCTAAAAAATAAAATGTAAATATTATACATTTAAAAAAAACTGTATATTATAAATGTTTCCTAACTGAAATAAGTTAAAGTACTGACAAATTAACAAAAAATTACTTAAATACATATAAATAAACAAACATAAATATAAACAAATAGCTAACTAAGAGAAATTAAATCACTAAAATAAAAAAGCTTAGAGAAAAAATCTATAAAAACAATGTAATGACAGAGTTGTGATTAAAAAACATACAATAAACAATGTAGAATTTAATTGTGTTTAATACTAAATTTAACCCAAATTATAATTTGTAATTTAATTTTGAATTATTCATTAATTTTCCTTCAGCCTTGTACCTTTATTCATCAGGGGTCACCACAGCAGAATGAACCACCAGCTTATCCAGCATATTTTACAACGAGGATGCCCTTCTAGCTGCAACCCAGTATTGGGAAACATCCATACACACTCATTCACACAATCACACACTACGACCAATTTTAATTTATTCAATTCACCTATAGCTCATGTCTTTGGACTGTGCAGGAGCACGCGGAGGAAACCGACACAAACATGGGAGAACATGGAAACTCCACACAGAAATACCACCTGGCTAAACTGGGACTCGAACCAGCAACCTTCTTGATGTGAGGCGACAGTGTTAACCACTGAGCCACCGTGTCCCCCAGTCTTTATATTGTTTTTCATAATTATAAAACATAAAAACAACAACATGTACAATTATACTAATATTTAAATAAAAATTGCATAAATCAAAATACAATTGAATATGTTAAAATGTCTCTAATATTATGCAATTAATACTAAAATAACACTGTACTTCTAAATTTAAATTTAAAAGACATTCCCATTTTTTATCTTTTTTTGCTATGATTAGTCTGTAGTTCATGTAGTAATGATACAATTACTATAAAAAAGTATGAAAATAAAGGAAAAATACAAAACATTAATTTATATATAAATTATAATTTTATATATATAAATAAACATTTCTATAATATAAAAAATATATATTCATATGAATACTACTACTACTGCTTCATAAGAATAATAATAATAGTGATAATAATATGTTGGTAGTGCTGTCGCCTCACAACAAGAAGGTCACTGGGTCGCTGGTTCGAGCCTGGACGTTTCTGTGTGGAGTTTGCATGTTTTCCCTGTGTTGGCCGGGTTTTCTCCGAGTGCTCCGGTTTCCTCCGGGTGCTCCGGTTTCCCCCACAGTCCAAAGAAATGCGTGTGTGGATGTTTCCCAGAAATGGATTGTGGCAGGAAGGGCATGGGCTGTGTAAAAACATTCTGGATAAGTTGGCGGTTCATTCCGCTGTGGTGACCCCTGATTCATAAAGAGACTAAGCCGAAAAGAAAATGAATGAATAATAATAATAATAATAATGGGGTGGCACAGTGGCTTACTGGTTAGCACTGTTACCTCACAGCAAGATGGTCGCTGGTTCGAGTCCAGGCTGGGTCTGTGTGGAGTTTACATGTTCTCCCTGTGTTCCCGTGGTTTTCCTTCGGGTGCTTCAGTTTCCCCCGCAGCCCAAAGACATGCACTATAGGTGAATTGAATAAACTAAATTGGCTGTAGTGTATGCGTGTGAATGTGAGAGTGTATGGGTGTTCCCCAGTACTGGGTTGCTGCTGGAAGGACAACTGCTATGTAAAACATATGCTGGAATAGTTGACAGTTCATTCTGCAGTGGCGACCTTGATAAATAAGAGACTAAGCTCAAGGAAAATGAATGAATGAATAAATAATAATAAATCTTCATATTAACAATAAGAATAAGATATTTATACACTTATTAAACATTTACAGCTGTTCCGCTTTGAAAACAACGAGTTCATCATCTTTGCATCTTTCTTCTCTTGACAGACAAAACCAAAGAAGTGCCACAGCTGCTGTCTCAGTCTGGTTCCTACTCTTCCTCAGGAGCTCCTTCTTCCGTCTCAGGCTTTAGTCTTTCTACAAGCGATCTGTTTGGGAAAAGTCACAGGCCTGTGGAAACTCCCATGATGCTCCAGCGGCAAGAGGAGGACGACAGATGGCTGGCCAGACAGAGAGTGATGAAGGTGGAGAAAACTGACCGGCACGGACAGGAGTTTCAGCAGCAGGAGAAACACCACAGCGCTGGCCGAACAGCAGAAGCACACAGGGAGATACACAGGTGCGTGCATGTGTGTGTGTGCATGTGTGCATGTGTGCGCGTGTGCGTGTGTGTGCGCGCATGTGCGTGTGCGTGTGCGTGTGTGTGTGTGTGTTTGTGTGTGTGTGTGTGTGTGTGTGTGTGTGTGTGTGTGTGTAAAATACAGACTACAGACAAACTGTGGAAATATGCTATAGTAACTGAACCTCACTCATTTAGCAAAAAAGTGAGTTTGTCACCTTAATATAATGCAAGTAGACTCCAAAGTCTTTTATTTCTTTTTGATGTTTCAGAATGTTAGCAAGACAAAAAGTGTTGTTGTTATTAGTGATTAGTGTTGATCAGTTAAAAACGAACTAGTTATTGTGATTACATTCATTTTTATTCACTTTTTAACTTAAATTACCTTTATTATGTTTTACAACTTCCCTAGTGTTAATCAATAGAGTTTTATTCCTTTAACATGACTTTAACAAAGGTTACAGGTCCAGTTCATCCAAAAAAATGTAAATTCTGTCATCATTTACTCATCTTCCACATGTTTTAAATCTGTTTGAGCTTCCTGGTTTCTGTTAAACACAAAGGAAGATATTCTGGATAATGTTGGAAAAAACAGCCATTGACTTCCATTGTATTTTTTTTTTTTTTGTTGGTACTATCAAGGGTATTATGGTAATGAAATGAATGAAAAAACGAAAACTAGAATTGAAAAATATTTTTTGTTAAC
This sequence comes from Danio rerio, assembly GCF_052040795.2. Taxonomy (NCBI): domain Eukaryota; kingdom Metazoa; phylum Chordata; class Actinopteri; order Cypriniformes; family Danionidae; genus Danio; species Danio rerio. The sequence continues at coordinate 23,406,190 of NC_141045.1, forward strand.
TAAAATAAAATAAATTAAATTTTTTTTTAGCTAGATCTAACTGAGACTATATTATATCAAGCTACTTAAGTCTTAATTTAACACATTTGTGCCAAATAATAGGTTTTATTTTAGTATTAGTGACCGCGAATGAATTGTTCTTTTTAATCGGATCTTTTAAGTGAACCGGTTGACCTAATTCACCAAATCGAACTGAATCATTTGAAATGATTCGCGTCTCTAGTGACATTGAGCATATATCCACAAACTACTTAACATGTCTGATACCACCCTCTGACTCGAAATAAACTAATATATACTGAATTATTCAGTTATGAGAACAGTAAACATAGATAACAGAATTTACAAGCGGTGAACCAATAATACTGCCAAAAAAAACAAACAGTAAATGGCAGCCTGCTGTGACTGAACTAAAATTGAACAACTGCAGCCGGGTAAACCTTGAATGAGAAGATCTGGCGAAACGTAGGGTTTATTTCATAACAGAAAATAGTAAATCATCCTTCAGTTGGGTCACAAAAACGTAATAGTAAGAAACTTTTCAGATAATGGTGATGTTTTAACCAACGGAAATTATGATTGCTGACCACATATTTTTGGTATGTTGAGTCCAAACAACTGCAACTAATGATTACTTTAATAATCGATTAATCTGTTGATTACTTTTTTGATTAATCAATGAATCGGATAAAGCAAAGAAAACGTTCATTTCCAACCCTTTTTTCAAAACAGAACTAACATCTTTAGAAAGTGCACAAACATGTTGACTAACAAAGCAAAATAACAATAGTAGCAAAGTAACAACACCACAGCTGCTTTACTTCTGTTATTAACTCTTTAACTGGGAGTGAGTTTTGTTAGGCGGTCATTATTTTAGAGCGTTCACCCTCAATCTTTCCGTGGCGACGCGTCATGTTTGTTACGTGAAACGCCGCAGTTAGAATAGCGCTGGATGACAGATGTATCCCTTTTATTATGCTTTTCCGTTTTAATACAAAATATAAGTAAGTGTTTTTTTTTTGTTGTTGTTTAAAAGATGCATAAATGATCTTGATTGTGATCTATAACGTGAGATGGGCATCGCCATGTTTACTTGTGTCCAGTCAAATGCCTCATTCATAAAAGCAGAACACGCAGGATTCAGCACGTAAATTCATCAGTTAATCCCAAAATGCATGCAAGCTGGAAGAAAAATAAAGTGAACTTCATAGTTACTTTCACTACGTGTATCTGATATGAATAAAACACATCGGCAAATTATATTTGAATGGATTTTTAGACTTTCATAGACTTTCTTCTGTATTTTAAAGA
>NC_141045.1:23725000-23785000 GCF_052040795.2 Danio rerio
ACTTTCATAATCAAATAAAATATGGCAAGTCTTAACATACACTTAATTTGATTAATAACTGTTGAAACTGTTTTACTTTTGTCTGCCAATCTAGTTTGTAAAAAGCTACAGTTGAAAACTGCATTTACAAGAGGAAACAAGAGAGCGCTAAAACAGAGCCCTGTGGATACGTTCGAGGGATGAAATAAATTACACCTTACTTACAGAAAAATGTCTTCATTTTGTGACATTCTGTCATTTTTTTTTATTGTTTAGATGTCTGTGGTCCAATTGCCTTCATAAAATCTGTCAAGTCTTAACACACACTTAACCTGCTAAATAACCTTTTAACTGTTGAAACTGTTTTACTTTTGTCCGCTAATGTAATTTGGAAAAAGCTACACTTCAAAACTGCATTTACAAGGGAAAACAAGAGAGGGCAAATAATAGACCCCTGTGGAACACCACAGTGGATAGGTTCAGGTGATAAAGTAAATGACCCTTATTTACAGAAAAAAAGTCCCCATCTTGTGATGTTGTGCCCTGCTTTTTGATTGTTTAGATGTTTGTGGTCCATGTCCCTTCATAATCAAATTGATTCTGGCAATTATGAACACACAATTAACCTGACACATGACATTTTAACTGTTGAAACTGTTTTACTTCTGTCTAAACTAATTTAAAAAAGCTCCTCTTCTAAACTGCATTTATGAGGAAAAACGAGAGTGCCAAGAATAGATCCCTGTGGAACACCTCAGTACTGCATAGACACTCACCAGCCAATTTATTAGGTACTAGGGTTGTAGCGATACCATGAGTTCATGTTATGATACTATACCAGCTGAAGTATTGTAATACCAAGTAGTATTGTGATACTGTATAACATAACTCAAGTCCATGAAATAAAGAAAATGGTCAGAAATAATATAGTTTAGATATTATAATAGGGCTCATTGAATTGGATTAATGATTCCCTTATTACTGAAAAAAGTATTTGCATGTCCCTTCACCTAAAATGCATTTCATCTTTTTGTTTATTTTGTAGATAACTGACCAACAAAAAATACATTAAAATAAAGAAACAATTTTAAATTTGTTTAAAAAATATAATTTTTTTCAAGCAAATTAGGCTTTATGAAATGGTCAAAAATTGTTTCAATGTTCCCCCTATTTATTGTTTTTTTCAGCCTTATCAGGTGAATAATTAAAAATGTAACTTTGTGAGTAGTTCTTTTTTAGAGATTGTCGCAGTTGTAGCAGCTAAATCATATTGACAGGAGAAGAAGTTAACTAAATCAGATTCAAACTGAAGCATCAGAAAAGGTGCAATAGGCTACCATAAAAGCCGTGAATTATACACTGTTTGCAACCTTAAAGGACTCCACTTTGGGCTATTGTTGAGCGATGCTCCGAGTTGTACCCCCTTTTGTCTTCAGAACTGCCCTAATCCTTCGTGGGATAGATTTAACAAGGTACTGAAAATATTCCCCTAGAGATTTGGTCCAAATTGACAAGATAGCATCACGCTGTTGCTGCAGTTTTGTTGGATGCTCAGTTGGTACTAATGGGCCCAAAGTGTTCCACAAAATATTCCCCACACAACCACCAGCCTGAACCATTGATGCTAAGCAGGATGGATCCATGCTTTCATATTGTTCATGCTAAATTCTGACCCTACCATCGGAATGTTGCAGCAGAAATCGAGACTCATTAGACAAGGCAAGGTTTTTCCAATCTTCTATTGTCCAATTATGGTGAGCCTGTGCGAATTGTAGCCTCTGTTTCCAGTTTTTAGCTGACAGGAGTGGCACCGGGTGTGGTCTTTTGCTGCTGTAGCCCATCCGCCTCAAGGTTGGACGTGTTGTGTGTTTAGAGATGCTCTTCTAGATACCTCAGTTGTGACAAGTGGTTATTTGAGTTAATGTTGCTTTTCTATCATTGAACCAATCTGGCCATTCTCCTCTGGCATCAACAAGGCATTTGCGCCCACAGAACTGCCGCTCACTGGAGATTTTTTTTTCTGACCATTCTCTGTACACCCTAGAGATGGTCGTGCGGGAAAATCCCAGTAGATCAGCCGTTTCTGAAATACTCAGACCAGCCCTCTGGCACCAACAACCATGCCAAGTCACTTAAATTATCTTTCTTCCTCATTCTGATGCTTGGTTAGAACTGCAGCAGATCGTCTTGACCATGTCTACATGCCTAAATGCATTAAGTTGCTGCCATGTGATTGGCTAATTCGAAATTTGCGTTAAAAAGCAGTTGGACCGGTGTACCTAAAAAGAGATTGGTGAGTGTGGGTTTAGGTGATGAAGTGAGATTTCCTTTATTTATAGAGAATTGTCTTTATCTTGTAATATTATGTCCTGTTTTTTGATTGTTTAGATGTATGTGGTCTAGTTTCCTTCATAACACACTTAACCTGCTAAATAACCTAAATGTTTTTTTTTTTTTCCAATGATAGCATACATGCAGACTTTTGACGAATTTGCATGGGTTTAATGAGGGACCAAACTTTTTAACACTTTTTACTTTAACTTTAACAATTTTTCCTCAAATTCTTTTTTTAGTCTCTATTTCACTCTCTCTCATGCACCAAGCTGCTGTAAACAGATGCAGCTCATCTCCAGGGTTCAAAGCGGCCAGGCAAAACCTGTTTACACCAAACGCCTCCCCCCCTTTCCGTCCTTCTCTTCTCCTCAGCGAGCCACTGGAGTCTCTTATCAGACCTCAGCAGGAGCGTCGTTGAGTCCGTGGAGCTCTGAGCTGCAGTAAATAACCGCTGATATCGCAGGTGCTAATGAAGCTGTCTAGCTCTGCAGAAATTGAGAAGTCACAGTTCATATTGTGTATGCACTTCCAAAACGGGCATGACGAGCCAAAAAACATGACCTTGCGAGGAACACAATTGTATTTACATATGACGGATGTTTGGGGGCAGGAATTGTGTTGACTTTACATTAGCATTCTACTGAAATGCCAAGAATTAACCGAAACGCAGCCTTGAATGCTTGAAAGCACCTGTTGTTGGGGAAAATGGCCTTGAGTGGCTGAATGTGCTGAACATCTCTGCGGTGATTGCCTATCTGAAGTATCCACCCACACGCCGCCTCCATGAACAGATACGCCATCCAATCCTCACAGTCTGACTCTGCCTTTGTCTGTCAAGGCCAGCGGAGTGGCGTATATGCCCGATGTAGAAGTCTACCGCTTTGAATAAAGCTGTTAGAATCCAGGCATGGCGGATTGCCGAGGCTGTTATTCATGACCTTGACGGTGCAGTGAGGCAAGAGAAAGAAAAAATCTCTGTATGAAAGTGGGGTCAAAGTGAGACCTGTCGCCTATAGCTGGAGAGAAAAAGATGATGGTATGAGAGTGCGGTATGTGTTGGGTTTAGCGAAAGTACATTACTTCGTTCGTGCATACAGTATTTACAGAAAAAAATGTATATTATAAAGACTTTTTGTGTTTTCATTCAATGAGGAAAATTGAAAAAAATGTGTTGTTTGATGAAGAGAACCAGATTGAGATGCCAGATTTAAACATAATGTCCTATTTTAGCACCTTGACCTGATATTTGTGGAGTATTGATGGGTTTTCAGGCATGGTTGGACAAAAGTGCATACTGCTTGTGCTATGGACATGAAAGACTTAAATTGTACCTGAAACCAGCAATTAAATGTACAGAATTTGACTTCTGAAAAATATAACTATAGTGTAGAAAAGAAGTTTGACCATAATGAAAACAATTTTGACTTGGGCTAGTGAACAATCACCCTAGCAATCTCTAACCAAACCCTAACCCTTATGGCCTGTTTCCACTGAGTGGTACTGTTCGGTATGCTTTTATGGCCGTTTCCACTGTCAAAAGGTACCTAAAAGCGAACCGTACCATACCCTTTTTTAGGTACCCTTTGCAAAGGGTATCTTGCACAACAAAAGGGTTACCAAAAGGTGAAGCAAGCTGAAAGCTATTACTTTACATAAATACACCACTAGCTTGCGCACAAGCTAGGAGAATGAAAACAAAAGACCATTTTTAAATACACAGCGGAGACATTACACAGTAATAATATATACATATAATAACAAGCCATGGTTGACATGAGCTTAAACAAATTTTCTTGTTGTCTTGAACAGCCACAAGGTTAAGAAGAAAAGCAGAACTATCCTGTGCCCCGTAGTTGTTTACAAGGTCGTCTAAAGCGCGAGTGGTTTTTGCTTTCTCACGTGCTCTTCTATATTTGAAACTACAAACTTCTTAAGCTAACGACAATAACGGGATTATTATTGAAGTGCTTCTGACATCCTTTCAGAAATAGACAAACGCGAGAGTGATTCGCAAAAAAACAAAGGAAAAGATGGAAAAAACAATGGACCAAATGTATCTTTCAGCAACCAAAAACAAACTGCCATTCTTAACTATTATCATTGCCTTTTGGATTATTATGAACTCGGAATGACAAAATCACTTTCTAATAGAGGCAACATGCTTTTGAAGACGCAGATGAGAGGTTTGCACTGACTATGGACTAAATGTTGCGTGTTGTTTTTGAACCCAAATAAGGCCTAAATAAACAAAACAAAACAGAAAACACCCAAGATATACATTCATCAGCCACTTTATTATGTACACCTCACCGGGTTGGACCTCAGAAGCCTTCAGAACTGCCCTCGTGGAATTAAATTCAACACGCCTCAGAGAAATATTCCTTAGAGGTTTTGCTTCATATTGACATGATAGCATCATGCAGTTCTGCTGCACATTCATGATGCGAATATCCCGTTCCACCACATCCAAAGGTGCTCTATTGGATTGAGAGCTGGTGACTGTGAAGGCCATTTGAGTACAGTGAATTCATGGTCATGTTCAAGAAACCAGTCTGAGATGATTTGCTCTTTATGACATGGCGTGTTTTCCTGCTGGAAGTAGCCATCAGAAGATGGGTACACTGTGGTCATCAGACCAGGCAACGCTTTTCCAATCTTCTATTGTCCACTTTTGGTGAGCCTGTGTGAATTAAAGCCTCAGTTTCCTGTTCTTAACAGACAGAAGTGGCACCCGGTGTGGTCCTCTGCTGCTGCACCCCATCGGTCTCGAGGTTAGACGTGTTGTGCGTTCAGAAATAGACTTCTGCATAACTCTGTTGAAACGAGTAATTATTTGAGCTATTGTTGTCTTCTATCAGCTTGAACCAGTCTGGCCATTCTCCTCTGACCTCTGGCATCAACAAGGCATTTGCAACCACAGAACTGACACTCACTGGATATTTTCTCTTTTCTGGGCTATTCTCTTTTACCCTAGAGATGGTTGTGCATACAAATCCCAGTAGATCAGCAGTTTCTGAAATACTCAGACCAGCCTGTCTGGCACTAACAACCATGCCACGTTCAGAGACACTTAAATCACCTTTCTTCCTCATTCTGATGCTCAGTTTGAACTGCAGCAGATTGTCTTACCATGTGTACATGTCTAAATGCATTGAGCTGCTGCCATGTGATTGGCTGATTAGAAATTTGCGCTAACGAGCAGTTGGACCGGTATACCTAATAAAGTGGCCGGTGAGTGTAGATGTGCACATACAGTATAAAAACATGCTGATGAACTGACTGTGTCCTCCACCAGGTGTCACTGTGGGTCCTTTCAGCTCCGTGACCTGCTCATGGCCTTAATTCAGGCAGGCTGTTCCCGGCGGACTGCCATCCTGTATAATGGAGATGCTCAAACTTGCACAGTGGATCCTGTTATTCTGGCCAGCAGCTCAAGAGTCTCTGCCGATCTCCATGCTCACAAAACCCAGCGCAACGCCTGCGGCACATCTGTATGTGCAAGGAAATTACAGAGCATTCCTGTGCTAGTGGGGCAAGACTGCATAGATTATTTGATACGTGAACCTGGGGCCACTCCTGATGGGAATAAAACCTGCCTATATAAAACTGTGTTTTATGCATGAAGGTGGAATTTTGAGCCTTTAGACTAACATATGCATCATAGCAAACTGGTGGACACTGGTGTAAACTAATTATCGTTAAAACAACATACAGTACCCTATAAATTTTGATTTGGATTATTTATTAATTGCAATTTTTTATTTTTATTTTAAAAATCATAAAAGGAAAGAAGGACATCTGCTGCATAAAACACATGCTGGATAAGTTGGCAGTTCAATCCAGTGTAGTAACCCTGGATAAATAAAGGGACTAAGTCGAAAAGAAAATGAATGAATAAAGGAAAGATCTATGGGTCTGGCAGGAACACTTTTAGCTTAGCTTAGCATAGATCATTGAATTGGATTAGACCATTAGCATCTCACTGAAAAATGACCAAAATGTTTCAGTAATTTTCCCATTTAAAATTTGACGCTTCTGTAGCTGCATAGTGTACTCTCAATTAAAAGTTTTCTTTGAGGTTTGGGGGTTTGGAGGCGGATGGGTAGTGTTCCAGACGAAAGTGAAGAGGGTTGGGGGAGTCGTGGAAGAAAGTTTAAGCATGTGAAGAGGGGGATCGGTAAAATGAGCTGCTGAATCTGATTTCAGAGGTGCCGGGTATGAATTGTTCCAGCCCATATTAAGCCCTGGTAAGTTAGGATGATTCCAGGGGCCCACAGTGGTGTTTAGGGGCCCCCAGAGATATTAATAGGAGCCCACCATTACCCACCTCCCCATTCTTCACTTACGTCTGTCAACTGCACGCTTCTGCTTTCATCGGGCCCGCTCATATTATGTATATTATGATATTATCAATCATATTATGTAGCACCTAAAAATCTGTAGATTCTGGTTCAAATAGATATGGTCTAGGATCCGCACCAAAGTAAATATGGTCATGGCGGTTTTATTGGCAGAAGTTAGACAATTTTCAGGCACTGCGTACTATTATTGCTCCTGCTGCAGGCGTGGTACAGGAAAGTTTCTTGACTATTTTGTCGGAATGAGAATATAGTTCCTTAGTTAGAATATAGTTCCTCCACACTAGCCTAAAAAATAGGAACTTTCAATTTTCCATCAGTCTTACAGTGTGTTCATACCATTCAAGTCGAGGATGAAGCACCAAGCATGAGTGATTTACATGTTGTCAATGCAAAGATGCAAATAAACATCCTGCGGTGCGAATGATACTTTTTCGCGTTGAGCTCGAATTGCGCTATTCACTTGAGTTGGAAAATCTGATCTTTAGCGAACACACGCTGCATGTCAGAAGCTTGATCTCATATGTGTGTGATGACGTAGCGCCTGCAGTTAATGTCCCAAGGGGAAATCCTCCTGCCGACACCGGACAACAGCTCATTAAATTGGGCTCGACTCAGTTAGAAATATCTCTGAAAGCTTCCATCATCCAGGTATAGTTTCTCACAAAGCGGCGTGCACCTGCTCTCTCAATAAAATCCATGTTAACCATTTAGCAACGAAGCTAGAGTCACCAAGCAGACAGAGGCCACACCCATGACACGAATTTGCATCTATTTTGAAGTAAAAATTGACCCGCGAATGAAGTGAATTTGATGTGCGAAATGTTCACGCGTCTATTTACGTGTGAATATCGAAATTTATTTATGCGTGCCACTTCTGTTGCATTAGTGCATGACATAATTACAGAAGAGTCAGGCTTTGAATAGGAAGATTATTATATTTTTGTGCAAGATGCTAATGGTTGGGCAGCATGGTGGTGCAGGGGGTAGCAAAATCGCCTCACAGCAAGAAGGTCGCTGGTTTGAGCCCCGGCTGGGTCAGTTGGCATTTCTGTGTGGAGTTTGCATGCTCTCCCTGTGTTTGCGTGGGTTTTCTCTGGGTGCTCCAGTTTCCCCCACAAGTCCAAAAATGTATGTGTGTATGTGTGTGAATGAGCGTGTATAGATTTTTCCCAGTGATGGGTTGCAGCTGGAAAGGCATCCGCTGCGTAAAACATATGCTGGATAAGTTGGCGATTCATTCCACTGTGACGACCCCAGGTTAATAAAGTGACTAAGCTGAAAAGAAAATGAATGAATGCTAATGGTCTAATCTGATTCAATTATCTATGCTATGCTAAGCTAACAGTGCTCCTGCTAGACCAGTTGAATGGACTCAAAAATTGTAAAACTTCACCTGTTTAACTAGGTAACCTGTTTAGGGACGTTGCAGAATGAACCTATTTTAAAAACACAAAACAAAGAATCAATCCATTTGAACTAAAAACTATTTTTTAAAAATGACACGTCTAAATCAAAATTGATAGAAACTATGTCATACGTTGGCTTTGGTATTGCACAACTACTACACATTACCAGAATGAGAGACATATTGATGCTCTGATAATAAAACTAAAAGAACTTCAAAAACTAGGCCACAAGTTGAAACCAAGTTTATAACAACATCAACATAAAAAGTGAGTTCAACCGTAAGCATTTGAGTGATCATTTGTGAAAGATGGCATTTCAAACAAATGCTGTATCCTTCTATTTATTCTCTGTGTACAGTCATAAGGTGAGGCAACAAAAGCTTTTATGTATCTTTAGATTCATATTTATTACAAACTATATTGCAATGTCCAATGCCATATTACTATTGAATGTTAAAAAGTTGGACCTGACCTATTTTCTTATGCTAGTCTGTCGTTATTTTAGACTGCTGGCAAAGGGTAATCAGATTCTTTTCAAGCCATCCAGAGGACAAAAATCAATACTACATAAGCAGACTTGATGAATTAGAAATTTCTACTCAGTGTGAATATTGATCAACTTTAGTCTGGTGGGATTGACAGCTCATGTGCCAGAAAAGGACGAGTGGAAGCTGAATTTTTTACATTTTTAAGAAGGTGTCATATGGTACCTTTAAGATGTTTTGTTGAGTGTTTGGAAAAATATGTTATAGAATTGTACACTGTAAAAAAAATGAATGACAAAAAGTCAAGACAAAAAAAAAATGCACAAAGAAACAAAAAAACAAATCAAAAGCTCTTTGTGTCGTCATTGTTGGAATATCTGATCAATTCCATGCATGTTCGAGGTCAGAGGTTTTTTTTCAATGTCAAAAATATTAGCAATTTATTGGATACAAATGAAAAAAATGGTTCTACAGAATTCTGATATCCCAAATGCAATGCAAAAGTTACTTTCAGGAGGTGCGCAACAACTTTTATTTCCTGATTCACGCTTTTATATATATACGCAGAGTTTAGTGAAATTTGTCACTTGTCAATCATTCTCCAGTCCTCCATTGGCTGCACCAATACATACAGTACGTCCTCCTTTTCTACTAATTCTCGTTTTTAACATTAAAAGCATAAGCTTTCCTACAAATTCTGAGTTTATTTTCAACACAGGAAGTTTCGCTGCAGAGCTCAAGTTATTTTTAGACAATCAGGCCTTTCTCTCAGCTTCATCTACTTGTGCACAAATGCTTCATTAATTTGCAAGGCATATCACACTCCACAGAAGTAGTTTGGTTAATATATCACCTTTAAGCAATACAAATACAATTGTTTAATGAATAGAAAAAGAGACAAAAATAATAAAAAATATATTCCTTTTTAAATTAAAAATTATTAGTGCAGACTATAAACAGGTATAATATACTGCACATTCAAACGTTATGATTGCATATAATATTATTATCATTAAAGTATCATTTTATTAACTGTATCTTTTAACATGATTCTGGTGAATTGAAGAGTTTATGCAAACATATCCCTATCGATATGATCAGATGTATATAGTGCTTTTTGCTACAATTTTTTTTATTTATTTATTTATTTTTTATTTATTTATTGAGTGCCTTTTCAATTAAACAACAGATTTTCCATTTTTACACAGTAAAAATGCTGGATTCCACACAAACATTTTCAATTAAGAATTAAGTTGACAGATTAATTTGAACAAATTTAACTTGATTGAACATAAAAAAGCCAAGTTGCAAAAAAAAAAAAAAAAAACTCAAACACATTTGTGGTTTCATTTCATTCATTCATTCATTCATTCATTCATTCATTCATTCATTCATTCATTCATTTTCCTTCGGCTTAGTTTCTATTTCAGGGGTTGCCACCACGGAATGAATTGCCAATTTATCCGGCATATGTTTTACGCAACAGATGTCCTTCTAGCTGACACCTAGTACTGGGAAACACCCATACACAATCTTTTACACACACTCATAAACTACGGCCAATTTAGTTTATTTAATTCCCCTATAGCAAATTTCTTTGGACTGTGGGGGAAACTAGAGCCCCTGGAGCAAACCACTGCACGCAAATAAAGAGAGAACATGCAAACTCCACAAAGAAATGCTATCTGGCCCAGCCGGGACTCAAACCAGCCATCTTCTTGCTGTAAGGTGACAGTGCTAACCAACGAGCCACCATGCCACCCATGGTTTCATTTCATTTTCTAATAATCATGAAATTTACTATCAATTTGTATGTAAAAACAATTTCAAAAAAATTTTTTTCAGATAATTTACCCAAAAATTATTTACCAAACCTTTTCTTTTTATCTGCGGAACGTACATTACGTTATTTTAAAAAGAAACATCGGAAATCTGTAACTACTGGCTGCACTGTAAAAAATGCTGGGTTCCACACAATTTCCTCATGTTGTTTCAACACAAATCGATTAAGTTAGCTTAATCATTTTTAAAAAATTAAGTGAATTGAACATAAAACAATAATAATTGTGTTGATTCAGCTCATTTTAAATAAGTAGATTAAACAAGCAGCAAAATATTTTCTTTTAAACCCTCATAAAGGGTTGAAACCATTAAGGTTGAGTAAATAGTGAGTTAATGTTCATTTTCATACATCTCAGATGGTATGTTCATATGTGTTTTCATAATGTTTCAAGACCTTTCAAGCAATCAAGAAGTGTAAAAGCACCTTCACTGCAACACAAATGCATGTCAGAGGAATTCTAATCCATGTTATTACCTGCATGACTGATTCATAGCGTGGTGAGAAAGAGAGAGAGAGAGAAAAAACAAGCACTCAGAAAGGTCGACCCAGGATAACCTTGAAATAAAAGCCTTTTAGAGGCATGGGTCATGGTGTCTAATTGACACATGAGGATGGGCGAAGAATTACTTCCTGTGAGTGGAGATGCTGCCCGGTTGAGCCAGAAAAAAGGCCAATGGATGGTCTCCATCAAGCGGCACGCATCGCTCCTTTAGACGGTTGAGAGCTGGAAATGGCTCAGCAGACTCCAAACTAATGTCATTACCAGCGGATACACATCAGCAGGACTAATCCAGATGTTCTGCGCAATTGCATTACATTACATTTAGTCTAATCTGACACAGGTCTGCTGGCGCTCAGATCTATGGTATAGAGGATGTGGGCACAACATGCTGATTTCTTGTTTGGAAATGTAATTGATACAGTTTTTTTGTATTGAATAAAAAGTACAATTTAATGGACATATACATTTAAGCTATTTAAAGAACAAGTTCACCCAAACGTGAAAATAATGCTATTAATTACTCCCCCTCATGTTATTGCAATTGATTGACACTTTTGTTTGTCTTTGGAACAAAAATTAAGAAATTTTAAATCAGAAAGCTCCCTCATCCTCCACAGAAGGTTCCCGACTCTTACAAGGTCCAAAAAAAGTATTGAAAAACAATATTAAAACAGATTATTCAGTGGTTCAGCTGGAATATTATAAAGGAACGAGAATACGTTTGTGCAAATATAAAACTAAAATAACGACTTCATTTGACATTTTCATTTTCTTCTCCTCAGTGTCAGTATATATATATATATATATATATATATATATATATATATATATATATATATATATTGTGTCGCTTTATTTGCCTGTTACCTGATTCTAATGTTTTGTTTCACTTCCTCCTGCATTGAGCTTTGATTTGTTTATTTTACTGATTTGCTTTGCTTCTTTTTTTACTCTGTTGTTTGGTTAAATTTTTCAATATGGTCATGGTTTGTTTTTCATTCTTATTTTTCAGTTTCTTTTTCTTTGACATTTCGTCACCATAGAATTATACGGTTCTATCTAACATTTTTGTCAAAATTGAGTTTTGACATATTCTTATTAAATGACAACATATTTACATTATGGGAAGTTATTTACATTCTAAGACTTTTTATTTAAAAACAATTGTTACACACTTACTGTTTGCTATATGAATGCAAAAATCTTGAAGCTCAATATCTCAAAATCATTCAGAACGCAGATAAAACATTATAATTCCAAGGTGATGGTTTGTTATGCTTCCTTCAATGTTTTTTTTTTCATTTGCTATTTAGTTTTTTTTTTTTTTTTTTTTTTTTGTCTAGTTGTGTTTGTTTTGTTTTGGTTTTTGTTTGGTTGTGCTGTGCTTTGGCTTTCTTTGTTATTTTGCAATATTTAAACATCGATTTGGTATTTCTTTTCAACTAACTAACATAATTTCTCTCTTATATTTACTTCTAATAATCGTTAGGGAATTTTTTTTTAGAATTATTCACATAATTTTTTTTTTTTTTCATATAAAATAACCACTGACTTTGTGTTGCAACCCTGGGACATTCTGATTTCTAAAAATGTGCCAAATACGTCCCAGGAGCTGTTGTTGTTGTTGTTGTTGTTGTTGTTTTTTCAGTGTTTTTAAAAGTAATCCAGAAAAAGAAAAGCCTGGCAGCCTGTTCTTTACCATGTTTTCAGATTTGATCACATTCTCACCCTGTTATTTACTTGTTTGTTTTATTTTTTTATTTTTCGTCTTAACTGCTTTCTTCAACCTTTCTTCGCCGGACTCCAACCCCATCATGGTTAACTCTGCTCTGTGTCTCAAATCCTCTAACATACGTGGCTAGCCATTGGACAAACTGGTAACAGTGGAAAAGCCGTCCATTTAAAGGTAAGAGGTCAGCTGATAAGCTCAAAAAGGAATGGCTTTATTCCGCCCTGTGGTGTTTGTTTAAAAGACAAAATGCAGCCATACCTGTACATTCCTCTGACTAAATACTTTGCACTCTCCACAAATTTATGTAGGGGTACGTTTTCAGAATGAGCACGTATTGTTGTAATGTTTCAATACTGTGTTGTGTCTTGTTTTGCTTAATTTTTTTCTTTGCTCTGTAATCTCTTGTTTTATTTTGCCTTGTTTTGCTTTGATTTCCATCAGTCAGATTAATGTTAAACATAAAAATGTAGCAGACAAAAGATAAAAGAACCACTCACTACAACATTGGGTGGGTCCTTTTTAGATGATTTTTAAATAATTAATTTCTTACAACACATCTATTTTTAAACTAGCCCATAGCATTTTTTTAATACAGTTGAAGTCAGAATAGCCCTTCTGAATTATTAGCCTCCTTATATATCTATATATATAAATAGGCTTAACTAGGTTCATGTATATATATATATATATATATATATATATATATATATATATATATATATATATATATATATATATATATATATATAAGGGCTAATAATTTTGACTTTACCTGTTAATACAGTCTGTCATACATACTACAATTCAATGGCAGACGAATACTATAAAATAAAAGTAATAACAAGGAAATGAAAACGAATAAACTGCTGTTACAGAAAATACACATTCTGCTTATGACTGCTCAGATGTTTTTGTCCTCTTTCATTAAACCCAGCAAATCTAATCACAATCATTCATTCTATCTCTCTCCCTGCAATTTAAAGGTCTGGCGTGCCTGTCTCCGCCCATGGCCAGAAACACAACTCTCCAATCTTTGTGCTAATGAGCGAGGCAAGACAGAGCATGCTAAGCTATGCATAGTCACACACACATTTTTTTCAGTCAAGGTTTGATCATTCCTAATGCATACGTCCTCCTCCACCCAAGCTCTTCTCCCCAAACACACACAATTGACCTTCAGTGCCAGCTTCTGTCAAAAACAAACGACTGCGGTGCAAAATCATTTATCACAGTCTGGTTGGTCAGGCTCTCCGATATCCTTAACAACACAGAGCGTGGGTGGTGATAACATGTAGTTATGCAGATTCTGGCTTGATACTTCATTTCCATCCTCCCACACAGTTGGACACATTTCATCTAATTGAACTCCCACATATGGAGTTTTCACACCTATAAAATTCAACATATAGCCAATCTAAATTTACATCTAATTCTGAGTTATTGTTCTGCTTTTGTTTCTTGCAAGTTTGAATTGACGTCTCACAATTTTGACTTTGTTTTCCCTCAGAACTATCACTTTACCAATTCGTGACTTTTCATAGTAACATTTTTTTTACAATGCTGACTTTTTTCTTCAGTACTATGACAATTTTAGTAATTTTGACATCATTTTTTTACAAAGCAGCGGGCTGATGTGGGCTTGCTTATAGCTCTCCAACTTAGACGCCATCTGTTGGAGTTTTCCACAGTGAATTAGAGGGTTGCCTCCCTGCGCGTACGGGTCGGGGATAGGTCTCTTATACTATTTGTGCCTAGGGGCCAAACATCAGTGCAGTGTATCTGACCTTCTTGGAGTCCTTGGGAGGGGTGCTGAAAGCTTGTTCAGACCAGGGACTTTGTTGTTCTACTAAGAGATTTTAACACCCACGTGCGTAATGACAGTGATACCTAGAGAGGTGTTATTGGGAGGAGCCCAGTGCATATGGCACCAGCAGGGCCGGCGCGTCCATAGAGGCGACCTAGGCCCCCGCCTAAGGCGGCAGAATAGAGAGGGCAGCGTCCGCGACACCCCTTACCACCCGCGTTTTCAGTTATATCAGCACCTAGTGCGGCAGATTAGAGAGGGCGGCATCCTTGACACTACCCTCACCACCCGAGCCCTCAGTTATATCCACGATTAGAGCGGCAGAATAGAGAGGGCAGCGTCAGCTCCCTCGCCAACTTCCCGCTTTCACTTTCGGGTTGAGGGCAGCGTTACCTTCCTTTGCCTAGAGCGGCAGTTTAGCTTGCACCGGCCCTGGGCACCAGGACACCCTAGGGCAGAGGTTGATGATCGACTTTCGTGGTTGAATCATCTGATCTCCGACCATTTGTCTTAGATACTCAGGTAAAGAGAGGGGCAGAGCTGTCAACTGATCACCACCTGGTGGTGAGTGGGATATGCTGGCAGAGGGAAAATCTGGACAGACCTGGCAGGCCCAAATATATTGTGAGGGTTCTCCAGGAACGTCTGGCTGAACCACACGTCAGAGGGATTTTCAACTCTTATCTCCAAAAGAGCTTTGACCAGATCCAGGTCCATGTTCTCCAACTCCATTGTTGACAACCATGAGGAGCTGTGGTGCCTGTAGAGGCGGCCATCCACAAACCTGGTTGTGGGCACCAGAAGTAAGGCATGCTGTCAAGCTGAAGAAGTCCTACAGGGCTTGGTTAGTTTGCAGGACTCCTGAAGTTACTGATAGGTACTGATAGGCCAAGCATGTGACAGCCTGGGGGATTGCGGAAGCAAAAACTTAGGAAGAGTTTGCAGAGACCATAAAGGAAGACTACCAGTCATCCAGAAAGAGATTCTGGCAAACTGTCCGGCACCTCAAGAGAGAAAACTAGTTCCACAATGTTTACAGCGGAAGTTGGGAGCTGTTGACCTCGACTGGGGAATTTGTCTGCATTGGAAGGAATACTTTGAGGATCTTCTCAACCCTACTGACATGTTTTTTATCGAGGAAGCAGACACTGGGGATGTAGGGGTAAAACTCACTCACCCAAACTGAGGTCACTGAGGTAGTTTGCAAGCTCAGCAGTGGCAAAACAGCGAGGGTGAATGAGATACACCATGTGTATCTCTAGTCTCTAGATATTGTAGGGCTGTGTTGACTGACACATCTCTACAATATCGCATGGTTGTAATCTGAGAATTTAACCATTTAAAGATTACAATAGCAAACATTTTTTTTCTTCTTTATGACGTGTACAGTTTTGATTTGATGCATACTTTATGAATAGCTTCAGAAGCAAGCATCATATCATAAGCCTTTCTTCAGCAAAGGCAGGCAACCAGTTGCAGTGTTTTCTGGGAGCTCTCCGTGGTGCTAAGACCAACAAAAGCATCAAAAGCTGGACTGGACAGCTCTGGAGGGGTGTGGGCCGGAGGCACCATGTGTACTTGATTCAATTAGCGAGTTCTAGTGGCTTCCCCTGGGACAGACAGTGCAGAAAGAGGGGGACGGCGGAAAGACACTCTAACAAAGAAAGATCCAACCCCCTCTATGCCCTGACCGGGTCCACCTCATTAGCTGAGCAAGTGGGTGTGCATTAAACATACGCTTGTAAGCTGGGGCAAGGGTATATGCTCACATGTATGTATCCGTGCATGGAATGCAGACATAAGCACACAGTGAGTGAATACACAATGAAACATGTACATAGACTCCAAGGATTTGGAAGTGGCGTTTTTGCTGATGCTCAACAGAAATCATTTCTGAAGAAAGAAATGCATTATACTCAATTCTCAAACAGCCATCTGAAGCATCTCAGCCATTGTAAATTCAGGTTAAGCTCTAAATAAGAAACATATAATGATTTGAAATGCTTAAATTAAGTTTCTTATTAACACAAAACATAAAGGTGGGCATAATCAGTTTTGTTTATTATTATTATTATTATTATTATTACTATTATTTATTCATTCATTTTCTTTTCGGCTCAGTCACTTTGTTAATCAGGGGTTGCCACAGCGGAATGAACCGCCAAGATAGCCAGCATATGTTATTACGCAGCAGATACCCTTCTAGCCACAACCCAGCAGTGGGAAACACCCATACACTTTTACATACACACACTTACACTTCGGCCAGTTTAGCAGACAGTAGCGCATGTCTTTGTACTGTGGGGGAAGCCAGAGCACCTGGAGGAAACCCACGCAAACATGTGGAGAACATGCATACTCCACACAGAAATGACAACTGACCCAGCCGGGACTCGAACCAGTGACCTTCTTGCTGTGAGGCGACAGCACTACCCACTGCGACACAGTGTCGCCCTATTATTATTATTATTATTATTATTATTATTATTATTATTATTATTATTATTTTTATTATTATTATTATTATTATTATTATTATTATTATTATTATTATTATTATTATTATTATCATTTATTCATTTTCTTTTTGGCTCAGTCCCTTTATTCATCAGGGGTAACCTCAGCGGAATAAACTGCCAACTTATCCAGCATGTTTTATGCAGCGGATGCCCTACCAGCCGCAACCCAACACTGGGAAACACCCATACACTCCTGCATTCACACACATACATTATGGTCAATTTAGCTTACTTAATTCACCTATAGCGCATGCCTTTGGACTGTGGGGGAAACCGGAGCACCCGGAGGAAACCCACGTGAAGCTGGGGCTCGAACCAGCGACCTTCTTGCTGTAAGGCAATCGTGCTACCCACTGCGCTATCGTGATGTCCCATTATTATTATTATTATTATTATTATTATTATTATTATTATTATTATTATTATTAATGTAATATTATTATTATTTTAAGTTTCCAGGGTTTTTGCAGGAGTCATTTTTCACAAAGTCAAACATTTTTAAGAACATTATATAAATGAAATTTCATACTTTTACAGAGCTACAGTAAATGCTTTTTTTAAATGTCAGTGGAAATAGTTTTACTTGGAAAAAAAGTTATTTGTTAGCCACATATTTTTAATTATGATGTGTCAAAACAAGCAAATCCTAGTATACATATGCAGCTTTCTCAACAAAACGTTTTTTTTTTTTTTTTTTATGGACAAGCTTTAAACGTAATAAAGAAAATGTATGCTCATCTGTCCAGGTCAGTGTTCTCACAAACACACAGAGAACTTTTATTGTAAGGAAGATAATAATCCCATATTGGTAAATAAAGTTATAAACAGAGTTTTGTTAAACTGGGATTGTTGGTGATTTGGATGGGTGTTTATCCAACTGGGTAGCTTTACATGGACATAGGAAATTTAAGACCTGTTTAAAATGATTTAACTCAATATTTCAGTGAAGTAAAGTGTCTACTTAATCAGAGTTTAAGCTTGCTTACATTTTTTGCCACACACACACACACACACACACACACACACACACACACACACACACACACACACACACACACACACACACACACACACACACACGCTCACACACACGCTCTTTTTAGATTATCAGATGCTAAAGAAATTTAAAATGTATAACAGGAAATAAGCTGGAACCATTGTTATTGTTTACAGCCCTCAAAATGATCTATAGTTTTATCAAGAAGCCAGAACTTACCACACTATATTGCCCTTTGGGTTTTTAAGCTGATTAGTTTTATGACCAAAATTTACAGTGTATGTCTCAGAAGTGTAAATTGGTCCCCAGAATAAATAACTGATCACGTTTCAAAATTATTACACAACTAACGTTATCATTAGCTTTTAAAACTACAATCAATACTTCTGTTTAAACGAACACTCTAATATTCCTTTAAATACATGAGAACACTTTTAGCTTAGCTTAGCATAGATCATTGAATTGGATTAGACCATTAGCATTTTGAGTTTTAATAATTTTCCTATTTAAAGCTTGACACTTTTGTTGTTACATCATGCACTAAGACTGACAGAAAAGGAAATAGATTTTCTTGGCGGTTAGGCTGGGAACTATACTCTCATTTTGGCAATGACACACACTGTTGCCTAGTTACGTACCTTGCTAGGGACATTTTTTCTGGCGCTTCATAATACAGTTAATCATATATCCTTATTAAATGTTCCTTGATTATTATGCCGAAATGTGAGTATAGTTCCTAGCCATATCAGCCTAGAAAATAGCAACTTTTCCATTTCCATTGAATTTAATATACAACCTAACTACAAAAGAGTCAAGCACTAAATAGGAAAAATATTAAAAACGCTTTTTTTTCTTTTTTTTTTTTTGAGCGAGATGCTAGTAATCTAATCTGATTTAATGATTTATGCTAAGCTAAAACGTCTGCTATATCCAGATATCAGCTGAATGAATTCTAAAATGTAAAAAAAAAAAAAAAAAAAAAACTCAAATGTTTAACAAATTGGTTTGCCAGTAGTCATACTCAATATTATTTATCATATATTATCGTTACATAATGATTATTGATTATTACAGTACACCAAAATGCGAGTATAATTCCTAGCCACATCGGCATAGTAAAAATCAGCTTATCATTTTCCAGTGAATTTAGTATACAGTGCAATTGCAGAAGAGTCAAGCTTTAAATAGAAAAACAATATTACAACTCTTTTCTGAAAAAAATCAGTGAGATGCTAATGGTCTAATCCGATTCAATGATTTATGCTAAGCTAAGCTTAAAACGCTTCCACCATACCTCAAGATTGACTGAATGGATGGCCAAATGTTAAAACTCAACTCTAGGGGAGTTGCAAAATGAGTCTTTTTCCACAAAAGTGACGCGTTCCATAAAATTGGAGTCAGATTATAAAAAAAACCAACAACAAAGGGATGAAATCCAACTCATTTAGTTTAACTGTAAAAACCTTAATAACAATTTGGTTTGCAAGTAACCAAAATAATATTATTCATCATATTTCATCATTACGTGATGTTACTTGATTATTACACCGGAATGCAAGTATAACTCCCAGCCATATCACCCAAGAAAATTGCAACTTAAAGTTTCTGATTTTAGTATACAATGCAACAACAGAACAGTCAAGCACTAAATAGAAAAAAATATTGAAGCTCTTTTTTAAACTTTTGAGTTTGATGCTAATATTCCAATCTGATTTAATGATTTATGCTAAGCTAAGCTAAAAATTCTTCCGCCATAACCAAAGATTGACTTAATGGATGGCAAAATTGTGAAACTCAACTGTTTAACTGTAGGGAAGTTGCAAAATGAGCCTATTTCCACAAAAGTGGAGTGTTCTATAGCTTAAAGCTGTAGTCAGCTTTTAAAAAGACAACAACAATTAAAGAAACTCTGCTCATTTAGTTTACAGTAAAAACTTTTATGATAATTTGGTTTGACAATAACCAGAACAATATTATTCATCATATACCATCATTACGTGATGTTACTTGATTATTACACTGGAATGCAGGTATGATTCCTAACCTTATCATCCTAGAAAAACAATGCAACTGCAGAACAGTCAAGTACTAAGTTGGAAAAAACTAGATTTTTTTTTTTTTTTTTTTTTTTTTTAGATACTAGTGGTCTAATCTGATTCAATGATTTATGCTTAGCTAAGCTGAGCTAAAAATGCTTTCACCATACCCAAAGATTGGCTGAATGGATGGAAAAATGTTAAAACCCAACCGTTTAACTCTGAAGTTGCAAATTGAGCATAATTCCACAAAAGTGGAGCATTCCATATCTTAAAATTGGAGTCAGGTTATAAAAAAAACAACAACAAAGAAATGAAACCCTGCTCAGTTTAAAGGCAAAAACCTTTATAACAATACCAATTCCTAGCCATATTACCCTAAAAATAGCAACTTTTAAGTTTCCATTAAATTTAGTAGACAGTGTAACTACAGAAGAATCAAGCACTAAATAGGAAAAATATTGAATCCCTTTTTTGAAAACTTTGTGCAAGATGCTAATGATCCAATCCAGTTCAATGAGTTATGCTAAGCTAAAATTCCACCACCATAGCCAAAGATTGGCTGAATGGAAAGCAAAATGGTAAAACTTAACTGGCCTACTCACACTTTGCTATCCAAACTGTGCCCAGGCCCATTACCATTTGAGAGGTGTGAGTGCTCTGAATCGGGCTCAGGCATGGTTCACTTGGTTCACTCGGTTGGAAGAGGTGTGCCAGAGCGCGGTTCACTTGAGGTGCGGTGTGCTTGTGTGTGAGTGCAAAACGTGCCTGAGCCCGAAACTGAAAGCGAGATGTGACTTTTAAGGGACTGTCTGATATGGCTTTATTAATCATTTTTACTGCTCAATGAACACACACTGTCGTAGTTTATTAAAGACACAAACCCCTCACTGCACGACAGCTGCACCTTCAGCAAACCTCCTAATTCCTGCAGCACGAGGACTTTATGATTGTTTATGAGCGTCAAAAGTGGCTGATCTGTTCGGCGAAATATTTCACTGCGTGTCACTGCTTATCAACCGACTTAAAGGATATAACTGAAAAAATCTCCACTGTACTGAGCGAAAGCGCTTACTGAACAGTGCATCATCGATGATGTAAGCGTGCCCAGGCCTGAATGTCGCGTGAGTGCGGGCCATCGGGAGAGACAGGAGGGGGGACAAGCGTGCTTTGGCCCAGTTCAAGGCAACTGTACATGGAGTGAGTCCACCCTAATTCTAGTGGAGTTGCAAAATGAGCCTATTTCCACAAAACGGGAGCATTCCGTAGCTTAAAATTAGAGTCAGCTTTTAAAAACAACAACGAAATGAAACTCTGCTGACTGGGTTTAACTGTAAAAACATTAATAACAATTTGTTTTGCCCGAGTAACATCTGAAGCTCTGTATCACTCAACCAACACCTGTCTATGTATACCCTGACATCAGAATCCCTATCACTGCCTCTGCTATCTCCATCTCTGTACTGTATTTATATTGTAAGCTGAAACGAGGAGTCTCTTTGCAGTGTAAATCCTGTCGGGGATGCAGACGCACGCTTCATATCTGTATTCACATTCAAGCCTCACCAGGCTGGCTACTTCACACGCAGCAGATGTCCGCGTCTGCATTTGTCAGGCTGTCTGGAGCTGTTTGGAAATACATTTTCAAATAGACGAGTTTCCGAAGGAATGGGAGCATCTGTTCAGGAATTGACTTGTGTAAATGATTCTGCATCTGTAAAAAATGTTCCACACAATTCCTTCATATTGTCCCAACACAAATCCATTAAGTTAACTTCATCGTTTTTTACCAATTGAAGTGGATTGCACATAAAGCAATTAAGTTGTCACCCAAAAAAACATTAACCCCCGGTTTCACAGACAAGGTTTAAGGCTAGTCAAGATTAAATTGCATGTTTGAGCTGTATGAACTCAAAATAACTTGCAGTGAGATGTCTTAAAATTTGTCAATGTCATATTTTATCACCAGATGCACACCAGTAATATATTTTTCTAAGGCCAATTTTATAAATGTGGCTTAAATAGCCTAATTTAACTAAGGCCTAGTCCTGGCTTAATCTAAGCCCTGTTTGTGAAACTGGGCCTAAGAGTTGTGACTCTTTGAAACATACACTGGCTGTCAAAAGTTTACAATTAATGTTTTAATTTTTGATGCTTTCTCATGCTCACGAGGCAGCATATATTTGATAAAAATATTATTTTCTGCTTATTTAGTGTTCTGTTTTTTTTATTTTTATTTGAATGTGTTTTAAAATTATATTAAGCCTACAAAGCATCAATACTTTAGTCAGAGTCACATGATCTGTTAAAAACTATTCTGATGCTCAAAAAACATTTTTAATGTTAGAGGCATACTGCAAACCCTAATAAGTTGAGACTTCTCAAATGATTTGAGGAAAGTGATTGCCTCAGGTCAAGTAATGGGGAATCGAAAACAATTAATTGAGTTAACCAAATGAAGTCTCGTCATTAAATTTAATATTTTGTCATCATTTACTCACCGTTTACTTGTTCCAAACTTCTTTGACATTCTTTCTTCTGAAAAAAAAAAGGAAACCTGTAACCATTGACTTCCATAATTTTTGTTTTCTCATTGTGGAATGCAATGGTGACAGGTTTTCCTATAGCCAATGTTTTCCTAGCGATAGCCTCACTTGAGGGTGAGTTAATTATGAGTAAATTAATTCATTTTTGGGTGAACTATCCCTTTAAGCATAGATGTAAAGCATCTGGACAGTCCTCATCAGGGTGATGTATGATTATTGGCCTCAACGTAGAAGGAATTCTGCCGTAACCAAATTTCTCATCAAGCTGTGAATCCATCAGCGACAATTTGCTTATAATGAAATGCTGGTTTTGATTTGCACGAGGCCTGTAGAGCTTGAAATAATTTGTGAATCGGGTGCACACACACACACACACACAAACACACACACACACACACACACACACACACACACACACACACACACACACACACACACACACACACACACACACCTGCCCTGATGGGCACTCCTGGTCCTTGCCAGCAATCACAGCCAAAGAGATAATTACAGAGAGAATGAAACGCAGCGGTCGAGAAAAAGAGAAACGTTATTCCAGCGCAACAAGCCACTTTATTTCTGCATCCGACTGGAAAAAAAGGTTTTCAAAAAAAAAAAAGATTTGGCGTTTTCAGGCCCTCACTGCTGAATAATGGATCTCCCCTCCCCCATGATTGTGGACACTCTGTGGGGCAGCAGTATTGATTCACTGTGGGCAGGTTCGCCACTTTCCTTCCCTTTCAAACTGAAAAATTCTTCATGCATAAACATTACTCGATAAAAAAAATGGTGGCAAAAGGTCATAAAAACAGCAGCACTAAAAGTTCCGTCACCTGGGTTTCAATTCCTGCTTTTTTATTGAAAAAATAAATAAAAAATCACAGATTTTTTTTACACAGTCCAGAGACATGCGGTTTGGTAAGCTGAATAAACTAAATTGCCCATAGTGTATGAGTCTGTGTGTGAATGAGAGAGTGAGTGGGTGTTTCCCAGCAATGCTAGATCATGAGTTAGTGTACTCTCAGTTTTAGTGCTTTGTTGTGGCTGGAAGGGCATCCACTATGTAGAACATATTACATAGCATAGTAATTGGTGATTCATTCTGTTGTGTGCCAACTTATCCAGCATGTTTTATGCAGTGGATGCCCTTCCAGCCACATTTCAACACTGGGAAACACCCATACACTCTTGCACACACTCATATACACTACGGCCAATTTAGCTTTCCCAATTCACCTGTACCGCATGTCTTTGTACTGTGGGGGAAACTGGAGAACCCGGATAAAACCCATGAGAACACCAGGAGAACATGCAAACTCCACACAGAAATGCCACCTGACCCAGTCGGGCTTGTACCAGTAATTTTTTTACTGTGAGGCAATCATGCTACCCAGTGTGGCACGGTGCTGCCCATTTAGGATTATTAGTCTGTCTATTTACTTTTGGTCCCTTAACAAGTGGGAGCCACATGCAAACTGCTTTAATTCCTACAGTGTTCACCTAATTTGGATGTAAATACACTTAAATTAAAGCTCTCAATCTGCAGTTGAAGCACATCTTGTTTGTTTTTATTTCAAACCGATTGTGTTAGTGTATAGAGCCCAAAATGTTAGAATAATGTATGTATATATACGTATCTATATGTATACATATAGTGAAATCAGAGCCAGCACCCACACACAATTAACACCCAAATCATATGGTTGTTTATGCAAAATATATATATATATATATATATATATATATATATATATATATATATATATATATATATATATATATATATATATATATTTTTTTTTTTTTTTTTCCCTATGTATCAGGTTTTAACTAGCAAGACTCCATGTTTATCACATGATACCGCATTCCCATATAAAATTCCATTTCTTCTCTCTTCATCCCGAATCCCATCAGATGTGTTAAAATTTAGACACCCCCTTGTGTCTCCTCTCTCTCTCTCTCTCTCTCTCTCTCTCATCTTCCTTCTCCTTCTCTACTAATGATGAAACACAGGAGTCAGCAGCCTCGCTCCACCCCTTGGCCACGAGGGGATGTTTGGCTCCTGAGGGCCGCGTGGCTCTCAGTCTCTTACACGTCTTTGTTCATCTGCTCATCTGTGTGAAATCAGAGCCAGCACCCACACACAATTAACACCCAAAGCACTCCGACTCACAGATTCACCCTCCAAACTCATTATCTTTATGCAAATAACAATTATAATGATATAAAAAGACTGGTAATTTGAAGGGCGTTCCTCTGGAAGCTGCTGCTAATTAAGAGAATATCCAGTCAGTGCCTACTCTACAATATCTATATTTACACTTTTTAGAATTAAAAATTACAGGAGAACCCGGGAAAAATGGGAGGGTTGACTGGTGTGCCATAGAGAAAATGAGATGTTCAAAGTCCAGAATAGAAACAAAATTGTCATTGTCAAAGACTTCAGTGGTTCAACTGTAATGATATGAAGCTCCAAGAACACCTCTGTGCACCAAACTGTAAAAATTCCTTTGTTCATCTGTTGTGTTCCCAAGATGAACAAAGATCTCGGGGGATTGTTATGACATGATAATGAGTAATTAATAACAACATTTTTCACAAATCAACAAGCAACACATAACAGTCATTGTTACAATCACCAGGATTTCAGGCCTTGCAGATGCTGGAAAGCATGCACTACCCAGACTACAATTCTGCAACTGTAATGAACTAGAAATCCCATAATTCCCTGAACACCTGGCCCAGATCACCCTTGATTGAAAACATACAACTGAAGACTGATTACCACACACACACACACACACACACACACACACACACACATTGCTGAGTCTTGTTTTCCTTGTGAATCATTTCTAAGCAATTTTCCTTGTTTATCCGGCCGTGTTTTTGATCGTTTGGTTTTGCCGTCTGTCCTGACCATTCGTCTGTGTTTGACTACGCTCAGTGGATTACCCTTATACTCCTATTTGACCATTGCCTGCCTGACTAAATGGCACTTGGGTCCTCTATTTCATTGTCACCTGAATCACCGTTGCAGCCATTGTTAAAAGCCAAAAACATAATTTCACTTTGCATAGTTTAAAGCATTCTAAACATGGTAAAAAATGAGCTTTTCTTCCAATATCGAACTTGATACCTGAATTCTGTATTATTGCATATCTCGTCTGGCAGAGCAGACCTATTAGACTGCACAAAAACGCAGTCATGTGACAGATCATATTTGGAAATTTAAACCATAAAGCTTTAACCACTTCCAGCCGGTTAGAAATCATCACTCAGACAGAAGAGAGGAGGGAGAGAATGACAGACAGATGGAGATGGATACTGCGGCTATGAGTGCTCCAGAGAGAGCTACTAAACCATTCCCTGTCCCCTTCAGCAATATAAACGGCTGCATTAAGATAATAATGCTGTAGAGCAATTATTAAAGGGCAATAAAACCGCTTTAGAGCCCTCTTCAGGCTATGAACTCTCTCTCTCTCTCTCTCTCTCTCTCTCTCTCTGTGTGTGTGATACAGCTATGTGGCTGAGATGGATTTTCGAACATACCAAGATATTTTGTAATCCAATATCTGCTTCAGGAAATCTTGTTATCCTCAAGACTGGGGCTTTTATAAACCAGCTAGTGCTCTCACTCCAAATCCATTAGGCATGACTATGAGTGAAATATATGACTGGATCTTGCATATAGGTCAGTAAAAAGGACTTTAGCATCCTAATGAGCTTATACAGAGGTATGTTAATTATTTCTATTTTGGTAGCATCGGAACAGCTGTACATTGTCCTTATCTTGACTTTAATAGTATATGAGATACTACACAGACTTTCTTTTTAAAAAACTGTTTCGGTGGCGGCTGCTAATTATCGCTAATAAATTATTGGCGATCTTACACATAGTTTATTCTGGGGAAAGTCAGAAGGTAGGAAATCTCGCACACAGTTCTTTGGGTAAGCATCAGATCTTCCGGTAGACACCAGAATAGCTTAGTCACTTCCTTTATTCAGTTGATTATGCATCCGAGGGCGAAATGGAAACATCCTTGGGAGAAGAAGAGTAAAAAAAGGAGATGAGGTGAAGTGAACCATCAAACTTCGATTTCGGCCGATATGTAAGAGAATGAGGTGGGTTTTTAGTGTCCGGTGATTGTGGGTGCAGGATAATCCTAATGAGCTTATACAAAGGCATGTTAATTATTTCTATTTCGGTAGCGTCTGAACTGCTGTACATTGTCCTTTTCTTGACTTGAATAGTATATGAGATTTTCACAGAATTTCTTTCTGAAAAACTGTTTTGTTGGCAGCTGCTAATGATAGCAGGCTAACAGTGGGCAAAGTCCTTAAAGTAGTCATGAATGACAAGTTCTTAGCAATGAAGCTTGTTTAACAGCATCAATATAGAGCATAAATGTATCAATTATGCATATAAAAATGCTAATTGTTTGAGACTGAGTTAAACAATGTTTTTGTTTTGTTGAATTTTTTTGTTTTTTAAATAGCTAGTATTAATTGTTTAACTGACACTGTTACTAAATGGTTGACTTTTGTCATAGTTTATCATTGAAAAAAATCTATTTTTTAATTAATATTTCCTTTAAAGTGGAAGTTAAAGGGTTAATGGTGCAAAGATACAGGTTTAAACCTTTTATAGCCATAACTATCTCTATCAATCAATGTATTAAATTTTGGATGTTTGATAGGACTAGTAGAATACTGTCACGGTTACACACAAGACAGACAAGGATGGTTATCTTCTAAGGATTTATTTCAAAACAACGTTAACGAATCAAAGTGATGAAGTTGAAGATATTAGCGATCTCATCAACAGATCACAGAGTAAAAATCTGATGGCGAGCGATCTTGCACATAGTTCGTTCAGGGGATCATTAGAAGAAGGAGAGATGGTGAAGTGAACTATCCGACTTCAATACCAGCCGATGAGTAAGAGAATGAGGTGGGTTTTTATAGTGTCCGGTCACTCCGGTGATTGTGGGTGCAGGTGCAGATGATTAGTATGCTGGTGATTGTTCACAGGATTGGTGAGAGGTAGTTGGCGTTGACGTTGTGTAGATTTTACCAATATGACTTCTATCAGACGTTGGATTTTGTTTGTTATACCTGATGATTAAATGTCAATATTTGACGTCAATATGGCGTTAGTTTAAGATGTTGGCTTGGCGTTGGAGTTTGGTCACTTTCCAACACAACCTATAATTAACCAAATATCAATGTCTAATGATGTACAACTTGACATTGTGTGGATCTTACTGCTATGGCAGCTACCAAACATTGGATTTTGGTTGCCATAACATAAATGTCAGTATTTCACGTGAATATGACGTTGGTTTAAGATGTTGGCTTGACGTTGGATTTTGGTCACTTTCCAACACAACAAAAATCAACATCACTTGGCATCAGTATTGGACGTCAAAATAACATTGTCCTCAAACGATAGTTAGACATTGAATTTTGGTCACCTGATGTCACGACCTAAATCTAGCCCAGAGATTTCAAACACAATTACCAGAGGGCTGCAGCCCTGCACAGTTTAGTTCCAGCACAGCTTCAACAGACCTATCTGTAGGTATCAAACAAGCTTGAAGCACTCAATTAGTTTAATCAAGTGTGTTTAATTAGGGTTGGAACTAAACTGTGCAGAGCTGCAGCCCTCCAGGAATGCCTTAACGCAGGGGTGTCCAAACTCAGTCCTAAAGGGCCGGTGTCCTGGAGAGTTTATCTGCATCTTGCTTCAACTCACCTGCCAGGAAGAATCTAGAATATGTAAAGCTGCGGTCACACTAGAGTTTGTGTGAAATTCTTTCGTGCATAGCTGCAAAAAGGGCGGGATTAAACAAAATGATTAGACAAAGTGAAAAGCCCAGTGTGGGCGAGGCAGTGGCGCAGTAGGTAGTGCTGTCGCCTAACAGCAAGAAGGTCGCTGGTTCGAACCTCGGCTCAGTTGGCGTTTCTGTGTGGAGTTTGCATGTTCTCCCTGCCTTCGCGTGGGTTTCCTCTGGGTGCTCCAGTTTCCCCCACAGTCCAAAGACATGCGGTACAGGTGAATTGGGTAGGCTAAATTGTCCATAGTGTATGAGTGTGTGTGTGAATGTGTGTGTGGATGTTTACCAGAGATGGGCTGTGGCTGGAAGGGCATCTGCTGCATAAAAACTTGCTGAATAAGTTGGCGGTTCATTCCGCTGTGGCGACCCCGGATTAATAAAGGGACAAAGTCGACAAGAAAATGAATGAATGAATGAATAAAAAGCCCAGTGTGACCATAGCTTAAGAGCTTGATTAGCTGGTTCAGGTGTGTTTGGTTGGATTTAAACTCTCCAGGACACCGGCCCTCCAGGACGGAGTTTGGACACCCCTGCCTTAATGTCTTATGACGATCTGTGCCTGCTGGGTCTGAACTTAACTTACTTAAATTTCTGTTTTCTGTGAACTTGATAAATTTTCCTTGAAAAGTTCGAAGTGCGAAAATGTATTGTGAAAACTTTCCTTTCAAATAAAACAAATATAATAATAATAATAATAACATTAATAATAATAATAATAATAATAATAATAATAATAATAAACACAAATGAAAAAAAAAACACTGGTATAAAAAACAACAAAATGAAGGGAAAAAAACAAGAAAAACATAATGTAAAAATAAAACAAACATTTAATATATAAAATAAATCATTACAGAAAATAAAAACAATCCAAATAACAAAACAAAAAAGATATATACAACAAACCAAAACAAAACATTCATGGAAACTTCACATAAATTACCTAGAAAGGCCATGACAACCCTCCAAAACACCTAACAACTGCTTAGCAATCAGACAGAATACCCTAGCAACACCCTAGCACTAACTTTTAAAAGAAAAAAATATACAAAAAATAATACAAACGAGGACATGGAAGGGCATCTGCTACGTAAAACATATAATGAATTAGTTGGCGGTTCATTCTGCTGTGGCAACCCCTTATTAATGAAGGGACTAAGCCGAAAAGGAAAAAAAATGAATGAATACAAACAAATAAAATAAATATATTCCAGCACTGATACAAAATATACACCGAAAATAAAAACAAAGCACAGCATAAAAACAACACATGCAGTAAACAAAAAAAAAAGAATGCAATACATGGTAGATTTGTTCAATTTTCAAGCAAGCTATATGTACAACTAAAATAAACGCATGCCTAAATATGAGGACTGCAGTTGGTGTGGTTGTGTTGTTGTGCAGGGGCCGAGGAGTGAGTGTGTGTGTATGGCAACTGCCCACTGCTCCTCTACAGGTGGGGTTGGCACTGTTAGCAGATGGCCAAACCCTGAGGGCACCCAGAAAAACCATGCCTCCTGGCAGAACGCCCTGAAGATGAACCGTGGCTGTTCTCAAGAGCGGATGAGGGATAGTAAGGTCAACGCAAATAAGAAATTACTTCATCCATCGAATATATGATTCATCTTATTAACATGCCTTAGAATGCACAGTTTGTTTATTCAATGTCATTTCAGCAGAAACATTTATTCGTATTGGAGTAATGAGTAGCTCCTCCCTTTTTGTTAATCAATCAATGGTGCTCAATACAGCTCAGTCAGCCAATCTGCATCTGACAGCTCACTGTTAGCCATAGCCACAGAAACACTGGGTCTGTCTAATGCTGGGTTCACACCAAATGTGAAATTAAGCAAACCAGGCTCATTCTGAAAACGTAGCCCTGTATACATTTCTGGAGAGTGCCAAATACATTCCAAGAGGTACTTTTTTTTGCAGTTTTTGTTTCTGCAAAACTACCAGAGGCCACTGTGTACACTTTTTGAGATCTCAGATTTCTCTCGTGAATGACATTCACACCTGCTCTTCTTGCATAAATCCACCAGAGGCCACTGACTGACTGACCGACCAATTCCCCCACTCACCGCCTTACCTAAACCCAGCCAATAGTGTTTTAAAAAACACATTTTCAGATTTTACCACATTCTCACCTGGTTATTTACTTGTTTATTTTATTTTATTGGCTTTTGTATGTGTCTTACCTGCTTTCTGGAACCGTTATTCACCAGACTCAAACTTCATAGTCGAGATCAGCTCTTCTCTGCAACCTAAGTCAGCTGACATACCATGCAAGCCACTGGACAAACTGGTGAGCAGAAAAGCCGTCCATACAAAGATACTGTAAGTTGTCAGCTGGTTAGCGCAAAAAATGAACAGTGGCATATAACCCGTAGCATTCATTTTAAAGATGCAATGCACCCATACGTACCTCTGCCTAATTTGTGATCTCCAAAAATGTATATAGGGCTACAATTTCAGAATGTGCCTATGTTGAAAGTATTTGCGTGACTAAACTAAATAAAAAGTCAATGCAAACGCATGAATAACTGAGAAAAATTTTCCATGAAAGCTAAGAATTAGTTTCAATCAGGTCTATAGCGCTTTCAAACAATTGATCAAAATCTAAAAATATGCAAAAAAGTAAATAAATAAATAAATTGCAGTACTGATGCAAAGTATTTTGAAAAATAAAAACAAAGCTAAAAATAAAAACAAAATATGCAGAAAACAAAAACTCAATGAACTCAAGCGAAATATTTACATGAAGGGAAAAACATCCCATGAGTTGTCAAAGAGACAGGGTACGATTTTAATGTTAGGATTTTTTTGAATAAATCCCCAGATCAGCAAACGACAAACCTACTAACAAATACTTTTACTATCATGTGATCTTATGCAATCATATGCCTGATGTCTGCATGCAGTCTGATGAGCCGGTTCTAGGAGTTATTAAACCCACATTTTAAATAAAAATGCACATTTTGAAATTATATGTTGATTATTTCTAGGCAATATCCCAAAATGTTCTTAAATACAAAAGGATCTGCCCCTAAAAAAAGAATAAAAAAATAAAACATTACAGTAAAGTAAATTATAGTACATACTATAGTGATTTTTGTACCATACTTTTGTAAAATACTTTTTATTAAATTTTTGTGATTTTGTAGGTGCTATAGTAACACAACAACTCCAAGCCCAAATGAAAATTTAGGACAGAATGGAAAACATAAATAAAAAAAAAAAAGAAAGTAGCAATTTCTAGCGAAGCAGTGGTGCAGTAGGTAGTGCTGTCGCCTCACAGCAAGAAGGTTGCTGGGTCGCTGGTTCGAGTCTCGGCTTAGTTGGGGTTTCTGTGTGGAGTTTGCGTTTCCTCCGGGTGCTCCTGTTTTCCCCACAGTCCAAAGACATGCAGTACAGATGAATTGGGTAGGCGAAATTGTTTGTAGTGTATGTGTGAATGAGTGTGTGTGGATGTTTCATTGAGATGGGTTGCAGCTGGAAGGGCATCCGCTGCGTAAAAATGCAGTTCATTTTGCTGTGGCGACCCTGGTTCAATAAAGGGACTAAGCCGACGAGAAAATGAATAAATGAATGAGTAGCAATTTCCAAATTTACTTTGTCTTGTATTAAATCACAGACAATATGAACACAAATATTTCATGTTTTTTTTTCTTGTCAACTTCAATTCAATTGTAAATATACACTCTTTCCTGTCATTCAGACCAGCAACACATTCCAAAAAAAGTTGCAGAGGAGCAGTCTAGAAATCTATCAATTTAGATAGGTGATATCAACAGGTAATTGTAATTATGATTAGGTTCAGAAGCAGCATCCAAGAAAGGTCTAGTCCTTTAGGAGCAAAGATGAGCAGAAGATCGCCAGTTTGCCCCCAAATATGTGAGAAAATGATTGAAATGTTCAACAACAATGTTCCACAAAGAAAAGAATAGGAAGACATCTGAATATTTCACCTTCAACAGTGTATAAAATAATTAAATAATTCAAGGAATCTGGAGGAATTTCAGTGCCTGAAGGACAAGGGTGCAAGCCAAAGCTGAACAACTGTGATCTCCGATCTTTAAGCGGCACTGCATCAAGAGTCATCACTCATCTATAAGTGATGTCACCACATTGGCTCTGGACTACTTTGGCAAACCTTTGTCAAGTACCACAATACATAGTTACATCCACAAATACCAGTGAAAACTGTACTGTGCCAAAAGGAAGCCCTATGTTAACAGTGTCCAAAAGCACTGTTGACTTTTGGGAGCTCGGAGGCATCTGGGATGGACAATCACACAGTGTAAACATGTACTGTGGTCAGATAAATCAGTATTTCAGGTACTTTTTGGGAGAAATGAATGATGTGTGTGTAACAGGGTTAAAATAATGTTTAATTGTCTTTCACCAAAATGGGTTATTTTGTTTATTTTGTGGCTGTTGAGAGACCTCTTGTGGCAACAGTGTGTAATTGTTTCTTTCACCTTTCACCTGCAAAGCCCCGCCTACAGCAGAAAATGGTTGCTGAATGCAGAAAGGCGGTAGGTAAAATGTGCTCCAGCTAAATGTGACAAATTTTGTATTTTAACACATATTAATAACACATACAAGTCCAATATGAACATTAAGTGATGTTTTAGATCAAATCTGTCAAGTGATTGCCGTGTGTGACAAACTTTGTGTGGTTTAATTTGCTCATGCTATGTGTAGCTGGAATGATGACATTAATATGTGCAGGGGTGATTTCTTACTATTTGTTTGGTTTTTTTAGATGCATGTTTAAATGCATACTGTTGCCAGAGGATGTATATTTCTGTTACAGGTATGTTGAACTTTTGTAAATAAATAATGTTTTGTTAAAATGACTTTATGTGGCAACACAGCAGAAAATGGTTGCTGAATGCAGAAAGGCGATGCATGTTTAAATGCATACTGTTGCCAGAGGATGTATATTTCTGTTACAGAATAAACAACGCAGAACGCAGTTCTCTGTGTCCGCCTGAGTGATTTGCGTCATCAGGAAGAGAAGCGTTACACTGGTGCCGTGACCTGTGGCATCGCGAGGATCCGCACAACGCAGATCGCCGCGTGGTTGCTGAAATTTGAGGATCGCTGTGTGATTGCTGATCTTTGAAGACTGTTGCGTGATTGATGAACTCTGAAGATCTTCGCATGTTTGCTGAACCCTGAAGATCGTCGCATGATTGCTGAACTTTGGAGAATGCTGTGTTTTCATCACTATTTCCAAAACTGACTGTTGACTGGTTGGTCATTTGGTTACATATATATATATTTTTCACTTTTTCATTTTTTTCTTTTCTTTCAGGCTATCTACATCCTTGAATTTAGGGTAAAATTGTACTTTGGACTCAGAACACTATTTTTTTCTTTATATATATATATAATTGTGTTATTATTATTCCTTACATTCAATTATGGCCGAAAAATTTCCTTCTGATTTTGATGCAACAAGCCCATTTGTTCCCAGAGGGAGGGGCGCTTTGCTTACTGGGGTATACAATGATGTTACTTTGCGTAATGAGTCATTCCCTGGTACTGAGCATGTACAAACAGTGCGCGATAACACTATGGGTGTTGGTCGTGGGCACAGATTAAGAAACCAAACAGTGGGACATTTTCCGGGGCATGGTCCTTTTGTTTCAACTCCAAAAGCTGATAATACTGACCAAACTTTGCAGCAAATAACAGACATGATGGGCCGACTTGGGGCTCAAATAGGCGATTCGATCATGGCACGGCTTGCTGAGACTGGGGTTGTTAATTCCAATTGCGCCTTGCATAACAGCAAAGACCCGGATGTCGACAGTGTCAGACAAGATGTGCCTCAAGTCACTGTGCACGTAAAAGCAGACAGAGAACCAGTAATGTTTAAAGGTGATGGTTCGGATAAATATTCTGTCCGTGACTGGATTGATTTGACAAAATCACAGTTAATCAAACAAAAGTGTCCAATATCTGACCAAGCTGATGAGATAATGTCAAGGCTGATGGGCAAAGCTAGGGACATTGTGAAAATTGGATTAAGGAGTGATACTTCTCTAGATGCCGTACGCAACCCTGACATTATCTATTCAATTCTGCAGAGATATTTCAGTGATGCAGCTTCTTGTCTGCCCTTAGCTGATTTTTATTCGACGTACCCAGAACCAAGAGAAAATCCAGTCGATTACTGGATCAGGCTTAACAAATCAGCGGATTTGGCTGAAGAAGGATTGCGCAGACAGGGCAGATTTATGGATAACATTAGCATGGAAGTGACGCGCATGTTTGTGAAACATTGCCCCGACCCTGAATTGTTGTGTCTTCTTAAATGCAAACCGATTGATGAGTGGAATGCGAGGGACATTCAACGAAGGTTGGATGACTATCAAAGAGAAAAAAGAACTCCCCTGAGCAATCTTAATCCTCGTCCTCGATACACTGTCGCTTCTATACATTGCACTGACCCACCAAAGTCTACTGATTATTGTCAGTCTAACGTTCAAACAGACCTGTCTAATGTTCCTCCAGCTGTTCCGAGTAGCTTGTCTGAGGCTCAGTGTATTGAACCAGTCACCTACACGAAACAAAACGTGCAGAAGCCTGATAGTGAGATCTTCAGTCGGATGATGAGTATGCTTGAACAAGTGCTAGAAAAGGTGGCACAAAATTCTAGAGTCCCGAGCCCTCAAAATGTAGTTTATGGGCAAGGTAGTGTACAATGTGATGTTTGTAAGGCTAACACGCACACCACCAAAACTCATTGCTTTAGAGATAGGCTTTGCTTCTCTTGTTTTTCACCAGGTCACTCACAGAATGTATGTCCACGCAGGGTGTCAGCTCGGCGCAACCAGAGTGGGGGAAACTTATAGACCCGTATATGGTGGGGGGATGTGCGGGTCTAGATGATGACTCCCATGAGAATGTTGCCAGTGCTGAAGCTGCAGATGCGGTGAGTGTAGATTTTGGTGAGTTGACAGAAAATGTAATTGTACAGAACACAAACATAATTGGCAGTAGTTCTAGTTTGTTTTACACACCAGTCATCGTGGAAGGCAAGTTGACGCTTGGCGGAATGCTTGATAGTGGGTCAATGGCCTGTACGATGAGTGAAAAAGCAGAGGCCAAACTCCTCGATGCTGGTGTGTTGACAAAAGAGAATAGATCCAATTTTGATGCAGTCCTGATAGGGTGTGGTGGCACTCGAGTGAAGCCTAAATCTGCTTATGATATTGAGATGGAAGTTTATGGCTGCAAGATCATTGTGCCTACGCTAGTTGTTCAAGGCCAACTAGACGAGCTAATAATTGGGACAAATGTGATTAAACATGTGCTCCGTGAGTCTAAACGTTGTCCTGCATACTGGAATGCCTTGTCTCATCCATGTCTGAATGATGATCAGGAATCAGAAAGGTTCCTTTCCATGTTGGCTGGGATGGAACGCTGGAAGGGTGAGGAAATCCCAGACAAGATTGGTACAGTCAGATGTACGTCAGCAGTGTGTTTGGAACCTGGGCGTGAATACTTGGTTTGGGGTAAGTTGAATAAGTCTTGTGTCATTTCACCCGGTAGTACTGTGATAACTGAGCCTACTACTTCTAGATCGGCCCCTAGGCACGTGTTAGTGGCTAGGCTTGTTACACCGTTGTGGGGTGATGGTTGGGTGCCGCTGAAGCTGATTAGTTTGTCTCATCAGCAAGTTTTGTTGAGACGCAACGCTAAAATTGCCGATCTGTTTGCATGCGTGGCACTTGAGGATTTGGAGAATCTTGTACCCACCTGTAATGATGATCCACTGTTTAACTGTACTCAAAGGGTTGACTCCAGAACTTGCCTAGATCGACGGGAGGATTTGGTTAAACAGTTGGAACATGCTGGTCTGGGTGCATTAGATATTAACTCATGTGAGGCTTCTGAAGACTGTAAGAATAAGCTTCGAGAACTTATTTTACAGTACGAGAATATTTTCTCTCGGCATCACCTTGATTGTGGTAAGGCTGAGGGATTTGTACACAGAATTCATGTCACTGATACCAAACCATTTCGCCTACCTTACCGAAGAATACCTCCGAGCCAGTATCAGGTTCTCCGCAAAGTCCTAGACGAGATGGAAGAAAGAGAAATAATTCGTAAATCGACTAGTGAATTTGCTTCTCCACTAGTGCTGGTTTGGAAAAAGAACGGGGACTTGCGCATTTGCACCGATTTCCGGTGGCTAAATAGAAGAACGTTTAAGGATGCGTACCCGCTTCCCCATCAAGCTGATTGCTTGGCGGCACTTGGTGGCAATTGCCTGTTCAGCACCTTAGATCTTACATCTGGGTTTTACAATATGCCCTTGCATGATGATGACAGAAAATACTCCGCATTTACTACACCGGTGGGGTTGTATGAATATAACCGCCTTCCACAGGGGTTGTGTAACAGTCCGGGTAGTTTTATGAGAATGATGACTGCAATCTTTGGTGATCAGAACTTCTTAAGCTTACTTTGCTATCTCGACGATCTACTTGTTTTTGCCCCTAATGAGAAGATCGCTTTGGAGCGTCTCGAGATGGTATTTAGTAGGTTGAGTAAACACAACTTAAAGCTTTCACCAAAGAAATGTTGCTTTCTCAGACGATCAGTGAAATTTCTCGGGCATATAGTTGACGAAACAGGCATCTCTACTGATCCATGTAAAGTTGACAGTATTGCCAGAATGACTTATGCTGATTTGATGGAGAAGGATGGTGTGACTCCAAGTCAGAAACGCGTCCGGTCATTTCTTGGCTTAATCAACTACTACCAACATTTTATACCCAAGTATTCATCCATTGCTAGACCTCTCTTTGATCTACTCTCAGGCCAGATGAAGAACTCTAAGGGTGGATGGAGGCGGAAAAGATCTCTGCAGAGCTGTAAGTTACGTCCTGAACATTGGACAGAGGATCATGTTAGATCTTTTGAGGGGCTTAAGTCATCTTTGATCAACAGCGTAGTTTTGGCTCACCCAAAATTCGATCAGCCCTTTATTCTATCTACTGATGCCTCATTGGATGGCCTCGGAGCTGTTTTGTCTCAAGTGCAAGAGGGAGATACAATGGCTAGGCCAATTGCATTCGCCAGTAAATCGCTTTCTCGGTCACAAAGAAATTATCCTGCTCACAGGTTGGAATTTTTGGCGTTAAAATGGGCAGTGTGCGACAAGTTTAGCCACTGGCTAAAAGGTAACAAGTTCACCGTCTGCACTGATAATAATCCGCTGACCCATATTATGACTAAGCCAAAATTGGATTGTTGCGAGCAGCGATGGGTAGCAAAGTTAGCCAGCTATGATTTCGATATTAAGTACATCCCTGGTTCTCGGAATCTAGTTGCCGATGCTTTGAGCCGCGAACCGTTTGTGCACGTGGGACACAGGTTGTTGCATGAAGCTTTTGATTGTCTCAGGAACAATATGACTGAGATGTCTGATGTTTCTGTTCAAAATGCGTTTAGACAGTCAACAAATAGTGATGATCAATTTCCTCGGCCAGATTCTGTTTTCCACAATGGCATGACTTTTTCAAGTGATGAGGTTTCAGCAGTGTTTCGGTCCCATAATGACTGGGAGACTGGAGCACAAGTACGTGCAATATCAAATTTACACTGTGTGCCTCAGGTGGTTGATAATGACTATGGTTGTCTTCCTGCGTACTCAGTGAGTGAGCTTCGTGATAAACAACGCAGCGATAGCATTTTATCTCGCGTTGTGGAGTACGTAGAGAGATGCCGTAGGCCTTCGAGAAGAGAGAGAGCGCATGAACCTTTTCAAGTTGTAAGGTATTTGAAACATTGGGAAAAATTTAAGATGGTCGATGGAGTGCTTTACAGGGTGTCGAAGGATAGCTTTTTGAAGACAAGGCGTTTCCAGTTTGTAGTCCCTGAATCACTTAAAGTCGAGGTAATGAAAGGAACACATGATCATGCAGGCCATCAAGGTCAGTTCAGAACCCTCAGTCTAGTGAGGCAACGTTTTTTCTGGTTGTCTCTCGACAGAGATGTGCGTGAATATGTACGTCAGTGCCAGCGTTGTGTCGTCAGCAAGACCGCCGAACCCAGTGATAGAGCTCCTCTAGTTAACATACAGTCAAGCAGACCTCTACAGATTGTCTGCATTGACTTTTGGTCAGCAGAAAACTCACAAAACAAATCTGTTGATGTTCTTGTTGTGACCGACCATTTTACTAGACTGGCTCAGGCCTTCTTGTGTAGAAATCAGTCAGCTAAGGAGGTAGCCAAGGTTTTATGGGACAAATTCTTCTGCATCTATGGCTTTCCTGAGAGAATACACTCCGATCAAGGAGCTAACTTTGAGAGCAATCTTATCAGTGAACTTCTCAGAGTGTCAGGTGTTAGGAAATCCCGTACAACCCCATACCACCCAATGGGGAATGGTGCTGTCGAACGATTTAACAGGACGCTTGGTAATATGATTCGTGCATTGCCTCCTGGAGAGAAGTCTGATTGGCCGAGGCGGTTACAGTCTCTCACTTTCATGTACAACTGTACGGTGCATGAGACTACCGGGTTTGCACCTTTCTACCTCATGTTTGGGAGGGTGCCCCGTCTGCCTATAGATCTAATGTTTCAAAGTGTCTTGAGTGACTCAACAACTACTGATTTTTCCAAGTATGTGTCTTCACTTACGAAGGATCTTTCTGAGGCTATGAAAATAGCTCAGAAACATGCTTCTAAGGAGCAACATCGTCATGCTGTGCTGTATAATAGGAAGACAAAAGGGTCTGATATTAGCATTTCTGATCGTGTACTGTTGGCGAATCGTGCTGAGAGGGGAAAGAAAAAAATTTCAGATCGTTGGGAGACTGCAGTCTACATCGTGATTGAAAAATTTCCTGATACAAACACATACAGAATTCGTAATACTACCACCGGCCAGGAGAAAGTAGTTCACCGTAATTTGTTATTACTAGTCAACTTTCTTCCACTGACAGATGATTCTGGATCCTTGTCCCCTTCAAGTGATCCAGGAGCAGATGTTTTCTCGTCAGCTGAGAATTCCCCTTTACACGATGCTGACTTGTGCTTAGATCAGAATGAGACTGTAGATGGTGTCCCTAGTGGTAACTGTTTGGATGAGTCCATCAATGTGAGTTCTGATGCTGATATAGGCACTACTGCTGTTGGTGAGTTTGATAGTGTTATCCCTATTCCAGCTGACTCAGTGTCTATCAGAGATGATCTGTCCATTGTTGAGGACACTGGAACGATCTGTTCTAGTGTAACAGGTGTTGGTAGAACTCTGGAATGGGTCTCTCAGTTACCTGAGGATAACTCTGATCGGGCTGACCTACACAGTGAAATGTCTTGTCCTGCTAGCACAACAGCCAGTCTTGATGTGGTGAATACAATGAGTGATGTTCCTCTTGTTCGTCCTGAGCAACCTGCTGGTTCCGTTCCACTACCCAGTCAGCCATGCAATTCAAGTGGTAGTCTAAGACAAGTCCAGGATGACTTTCCCCGTGTATTTACCCGAGCGACATCACGTTTTGGACGTGTCATCAGACCAGTAAATAGACTACTCTACACTATGTCAAGACAAGATGTAAGCCATAATTCTAGGGGTTATGTAACATCCATTTGTAAGTCAATTGTTCAAGCTCTTCGAGAGTAGTTGTTTTTTTGAGACAGTTAATGGATATTTTGCGATTGAGATTTGGGAACTAAAGAAGCTCTGCTTCTATGTGATTTTTTTTTCTTCCTCTCTCTTTACTCTTAAGGCTAATAATAGTGGTATTATTTCATTTATTTATTTTCTCAAATATTTTTATTGGTGTACACACTTTACTGTAACTTTGATGTCTTTTGTCGCAGAGTTGTGGGGTGTATATTGGGCATCCTGCAGACAGTTGATAAGTTGAGACTATGGCGCCAGTCTCTTCTTTATTCATCCTTACGGGATACTTTGATAGTTGTTAGTTTCTCTGTGTGTTGGTCTTGTATTTTGACAGATTATTGTGTGTATCTTATCGTTTTTTTCCGCATGTTCGCGATTTTGGTGAAATTCAGCTGGGGTGGATGTAACAGGGTTAAAATAATGTTTAATTGTCTTTCACCAAAATGGGTTATTTTGTTTATTTTGTGGCTGTTGAGAGACCTCTTGTGGCAACAGTGTGTAATTGTTTCTTTCACCTTTCACCTGCAAAGCCCCGCCTACAGCAGAAAATGGTTGCTGAATGCAGAAAGGCGGTAGGTAAAATGTGCTCCAGCTAAATGTGACAAATTTTGTATTTTAACACATATTAATAACACATACAAGTCCAATATGAACATTAAGTGATGTTTTAGATCAAATCTGTCAAGTGATTGCCGT
The DNA here is from genome assembly GCF_052040795.2 of Danio rerio. NCBI lineage: Eukaryota > Metazoa > Chordata > Actinopteri > Cypriniformes > Danionidae > Danio > Danio rerio. The sequence continues at coordinate 23,765,737 of NC_141045.1, forward strand.
GTGTGACAAACTTTGTGTGGTTTAATTTGCTCATGCTATGTGTAGCTGGAATGATGACATTAATATGTGCAGGGGTGATTTCTTACTATTTGTTTGGTTTTTTTAGATGCATGTTTAAATGCATACTGTTGCCAGAGGATGTATATTTCTGTTACAGGTATGTTGAACTTTTGTAAATAAATAATGTTTTGTTAAAATGACTTTATGTGGCAACACAGCAGAAAATGGTTGCTGAATGCAGAAAGGCGATGCATGTTTAAATGCATACTGTTGCCAGAGGATGTATATTTCTGTTACAGAATAAACAACGCAGAACGCAGTTCTCTGTGTCCGCCTGAGTGATTTGCGTCATCAGGAAGAGAAGCGTTACATGTGCTTAAAACCAAAGAAGAAAAGGATCATCATCAGACTGTTGCCAGCAACAAGTCCAAAAGCCAGGGTCTGTCAAGGTATTGGCCAATGTCTGTGCCCTTGGCAAAGGTAACTTGCACTTCTGTAATGGCACCATTACTTCTGAAAAGTACATTGAGATTTTGGAGCACAATATTCTGTCTTCTTTTCCAGGGATGCCCATGCATATTTCAACAAAACTATGCAAAACCACATTCAGCACACATTACAAAGTCCTGGCTGCAGAGGAAGAGGATACAAGTACTTGACTGGCATGCCTGCAGACCCAACACAATCTCACGGCAATTCGTAACTTTTTCATTTAGTGACTAATTCGTACAAATTCGTACGATATAATTCGTACATTTTAGTACGATTTGCTCATCCCCCAATGACGGTTGAGTTTAGGGGTGGGGTTAGGTGCCATGCCTCCTTTTTAAAATCGTATAATTTCTTACAACTGAAGTCGTACGAATTTGTATGAATTAGCCACTAAACTGCCAAAACGTAAAATACTTATGTTTTCTCGTGAGATCAGGCTGGCAGACTTGACTTGTCTCCAATAGAAAATGTGTGATGCATTTGAAGCGCGAAATGCAACCACGAAGACCCCGTACTGTTGCCTACCTTAAGACTAGTTTGCAGAAAGAAATGGACAAAATTACATATGAAACACTTCATCACTTGGTGTCTTTAGTCCCTAAATGTCTTTTAAGAGTTGTGAAATGGAATGGCAACATTACAAAGAGGTAAATGCTCTACTGTTTCAACTTTTAAAAAAAATGTTGCAAGAACAAATATTGGAATATGTGTTTATTAAAAAATAAATAAATAAAAATCATAAGGAACACATTAAGTGATGTTTGCTGTAATGTCTGCAATGAAATACAAGTCAAAGTAAATTTAGAAATCACTACTTTTAGTTTTTATTTGTGTTTTCCATACTGTCCCAACTTTTTCTGATTTGGGGTTGTAAACAAACTATCAGTAATGAATAATTTGCTACAATAATTTAAAATTTGCTGTAGTAAAAACTAAAGTATTCTACAGTATTCATTACAGTTTAAAAGTTCACTATAGTTAAAACTACAGCATTAATTTAAAAAGTGCTGTAAATACTATAATATATATAGTAAAAATACACTTTACTATAGCATCAAAAACACTATAGTTTTTGCCATAAATCACTCTAGTATTTTTTTTCTTGTGAGCACAAAACTTAGCTAATAGTGTCGAAACAGGTATGAACTAATTAAAAAATAACCAGCAATCCCTTGCTCTTATACTAATAAATCAATTCTCATGAAAATATTCAACACTTTAGATTTGTGCACATGTTGCGCGCTAATTCTTCCGAGAGCAGCTGGATTTGGCTTGCAAACAGCAGCAGAAAACGTCTGGCAGTCACAGATCCCCTGAGATGCTCAGCCCTAAAATGTCATTGGCACTTTGGTCCCTTGGAGCACGCAAAGGTCAGCGGCGACAGCGATTCCTCACGTCTGCATCGATTCAGTCTACAATGCCATTAAACACAGCAATTATGCAGTCAGCTGACATTCTGATTATGGAGATGTATGCAGATTGGAAGGATTAGCTTTGGATAGCTTTGCAATCCTAATACAGTGCACACAATGTTTGTTTTAGGCTTGACGATACACTGTAGTTAGTGTAGTGAGAATACAAAAGTGCAAGATTCTAGAAATAACAGATTTGGAATGACCAACTTGTCTTGCTATGGCTGAAAGAAGCCTTTGGTTTTTATATTAACAACCTGCTGTCATAAGAATTTAGTCACTTAAGAAAGGCCCGCCATATTGCTAAAATGAAACTGGAAAGTCAGCTGCTAGTTCACCACCAGATGAAACAAAAAAAAGGTTTAATGTACCGCCAGGTGAAGATAAACACCAATAACTGGTAGGTTTCTCAAAGTGTTCACAAATTTTGATCAGCCTATTTTTTATACTGTGCTGTAGAATATACACTCAATGGCCACTTAATTAGGTACACTAGTTGAACCCCTTTTTGCCTTCAGAACTAAACTTAAATCTTTCGTGGCATATATTCAACAAGGTACTGGACATATTCAATATTTTGGTTCATATTAACATGAAAGCAGTGGCAGCTGGTGTGGTCATCTGTTGCTGTAGCCCATAACAGTGAATATAACAGTAGTTCATCAGTTTCTGAGGGTGCTTTCACACCTGCCTTATTTAGTTTGGTTTAATCACACTAGAGTTCTTTTTCCGTCTTGGTGACTTTCATTTGGGCAGGTGTGAATGCAGTAATCATACTCGAGTGCGCACCTAAAGTGGACCAAAAAAGCGTACCAAGACCTGCTTGAAGAGGTGGTCTCGGAACGCTTTGAAACGAATCCTGAAGCAGTTTGTTTGTGGTAAGAATATGATCCAAACTAAAACAGACCCAACTGCAAAAAGTACTATGCTTTGGGACTACTCCAGCTGCCGTAGGTTGATGCGCTGTGCATTATGGGATATGGAGGAAAAATATTTGTTGACAGCACTTTAAACAGAAAGAGGGAAAACATTACCTAATGGATCGTTCCGCAAGATGCCCATGTCGCTGTTTAGCTAAATTAATTCAATAAGTGATGTACGATGCATCAAAACATTGTTTTCTAGCCACGGCCGTGCTTCATTATCGAAATGTATAGTTTTTCTAAAGCAGGGATACAATCAGCCAGCACAGTCGTCCCTCCATAGTAAAAAGCAACATTTTGTTTCGGCCGGTTTGTTTACTTGCGGGAGTTCATGGGCATTTTTCGCACGTGAATTCTAACCAATCGATAAGCAGTTTAGGAAATATGTTGAACAACATTTGGCCAATGAGTGATGTGGATTTTGTCAGATGAGTGCATTTTAGTTCTTTTCAACTGGTTCGGACCAAAGCCAGCAGTGTGGTGTGAAAATGACCCAAAGACAGTGGAAAATGCAACAATGTGTCATTTATTGCCTTTGGTCTGGACCAAATGAACCGAACTACAGATGTGAAAGCACCCTGAAACACTCAGACTAGCCCATCTGGCACTGGCATCAACAACCATGTCATTTTCAAAGTCACTTAAATCACCTTTCTTCCCCATTTTGATGCTGGGTTTGAACTGCAGCAGATCGTCTTGACCACGGCTGCGTTCGAAACTGCATACTTCCATATTATATAGTATGCTTAAATCAGTATGCGAGCTAAGTAGTATGTCCGAATTCATAGAATTCGAAAATCAGTATGCCAGAAGTACCCGAATGACTTACCACTTCCGGCGAGATTTTGAAGTGCGAATCCCATGCACCCATGCACGCTGCGCTATCCCATGATGCCTCGCTAGAATCCATGAATGTGAGTAAAGTGCAGTGAAGCAACTGACACAGGTAGGTCACGTGACCATGACAAAATGGCGGATGTAGTACGTCTGAATTTCATTCATACTTTTCACATTCATAGTGTATAGACGTACTTTTCCAATGGTTGAGTAGTATGTTTAAATTCAAATGCCTTAGAGTTAAGCAGTTAAACTTAACTTAGCATAAATCACTGATTGAAATTAGACCCTTGACATCTTGCTCAAAAAGGAACTAAGACTTTAAATAATTATTTTATTTAAAGCTTGACTCTTCTCTAGGTACATCATGTATAAAGACCAACAGAAAATACCGCCTTTTCAGGCTGATACTAGGCCCATTCTGCCAAAGTAATCAAAGAAATTTGCTGCAACACTAATTATATTATTATTTATGATATTTAATGATATTAAGCCATGGCAGGGCTTAGCATAAATGCAATGACCTGTGCTAAGCTAAGCTGAAAGTGCTCCCACCATACCTGGAGATCAGCTGAATGGATTCAAATATGGTAAAACTCAACTGTTCAATTTTGTCAAATGAGCCTATTTTCTAAAAAAAAAAAGTGTTCCTTTAAGACTATGTGAACACATTTTCTAGTAGAAGCCTTGCTCTGAATAGGCCATTATATTAATCATAAAACAAATAAAATATCTACAAAGTTATCATTCTGCTCTAAAATCCATATAATATAGCTATCAAGTGATGTTTGTCATTTCCTTACAGAAAAAAAAAAAAAAACAAGCTAGGTATGTTTCACTGTCAATGTCACACAATCATGTTCCTTCACAGAAGAAGCTAAATTACATGTATAATTGTTGTCAAGCATGGAATAACACTAGTTTTAAAGTTCTCAGGAAATATATAAAATAAGTGTTGCAAAAGGTGGACAAACCAAACATTAAAGAATAAAAAGTGGATAAAAACAGTAAGACTGGCTTTATCTGATCTGTTTTGCGCTTAGAAGAACCACCCGCATGTTTCATGAACTTTAAGAAATGAATCATATTGGATATGTCAAACAATATGGTGGCTTCACAACAACTCCATGACTGTTCTTGAATGGCTCAGCCAGAGCCCTGACTTAAACCCAATTGAGCATCCCTGGAGAGACCTAAAATTAGCTGTCCACCAACCTTTACCATTCTGACCTGACAGAACTGGAGAGGATTTTTAAATTTTAAAAACTCTAGATACAAAATTCACAAGCATTGCCAAAATTGCTTTTTTTTTTTTTTTTTTTTTTTTTGCAAAACTCTTAACTCTTTTTTTTAAATGCTTGGATACAACACACACAAGTCAAGGATACTTTGTTCATTGAACTAAGATCACCTTTTTAATATAATACAATTAAACATCAAATTGATACTATTTCAAAATGCAACTCAAACATTACATTTGAAATGACCATGTATTCATTTATTCAACATAATGTTTTTATCAACTGATACAAGCACTCAAAACAATAAATAACTGTTCCATTACTCTTGAAGTGTGGAAACTAGCGTACAATATTACATGTTTAGATGAGGGAAGATTCAGGATAGATCAAATGATATCAGTTACCACAGAAGATGACCCAACCAGACTACATTATCTAAAGATTTCATCTTTATTCATCCTTATTTAATATTCATGTTTTCTATGCTCCATGTACCACTTTTACAAACAATGTTTTCATATTTGACATTACTGTACTGTGTGTAGAAAGCCCAATCACAGCAGACCAATATCAGGCCTGCATTCACATTGACAGAAGGTTATTTTTTGTATTTTTGAGTAATGAAAACACCACTTTGATGAACCAAATCCACAACACCAGACTGATGGAAACACAGATACCAAAATAGAAAATCTTCTATATGAAAGAAAAAAAAAAACTAATAGTTCTCATGAATTTTACATATGTAAAATGTCATGTCAAAATATTACCCTTGTTTTTTAACACTTTTTTCATATGCACTTTTTTGACAAATTATTGATTATTATAACATTTTATGTACAGTATGTGGAATCCAGTTGTAATTTGCATTTGTTGCCATGCATCATGCTATATATCAGCTTTCTATATTGGGGCGGGCAATGAGAAAAAAATGACAGTAAACCTACATAAGTCCAGTGTATCCACTGTCTGTACTGTTCCCTCTACACTTATGTATAAACCATAATGAAACCTGTATCATATATTTTAAACAACAATATATAATGATTGTTAAAGATTGTTTATTGAAACGATGTGCATCTTGTGTGCTGGTGATCTAAAGTTGTGTTCTGTAGTATTTGGATGATAAAAGGATTATGTGAACCAATGATCCAGGAAATGCAAGACTTCTCTAAACAAATGCAGCATGCAGAGTTTTAAACACCGGAGAGCCTGTGTTAAAAGTAAAAAGTGTTTAGAGTTTTGTGCTTAGAGTTTTAAAAATTGACATCAGGGTTCTGAAATTTGGGGCAAAACAATTGAGAAAAAAGATCTGAATACTCATGACCATGTGATATTAAAAAAATAACTCTATGATTTTAGCAAATAATAAAGAGTACAATGTTTTAAAGCAGTAAGAAGTGTTAATATCGGATCACTTTCTGGCTTTATGTAATATGCATTGGTGTGCTGTATATGACTATGTATAGAGTGCTGCACATGGAGAAATGCCACCACACTGACTGGGCACAGATGGCACCAGAGCAGAATGACTGCACTATCTGCTCACCTCCACATGCACATGAAGACTCTCTCACACACACACCACAAAAACATGTAAACACAAACACAGAGGTCCTACAAAGCATGCGTATATGATTTTACCAAGAAGACCATGTAAAAACATCTGAAATAAGAAGAGTCTGCACACGCATTAAAATGCATTGAAGAGAAGTGTGTCTATTGGCAGGAAAGAGGATGGATGGCTGGATGAAAAGGTGTGATCGATATGGTCAAAGCAGCCTTTGGTCTCGGCGGGATACACTTTAGCTACGAATGACTGAAGGAGATGACACATCTCCACTTAGACCGGTTGGAAAGCTCTGTGTGTTTGTGTGTGTGTGTATGTGTTATATCTTGGTGGCGATTTAAACCTGAAAGCACACATATTCATGGGGACTTGTCTTACTATAGGGACCAACATTTAGAACACATATGCTTATAAATGACACAGAATTAAGTATTTTGAAAGTGTAAAACTGCAGATTGTTTCTTGTGAGAAATGGGTTAAAGGGGATGGAATATACGGTTTGTATTGTAGAAACATCCTTGCATCTATGATGTCCCCACTGGGATATATAAACAAATCTGTGTGTGTGTTAGATGGCAGAGGGAGAGCGTGTGAAAATTTGCGCTGGCAAAGACTCATGGGAGGTGACAGCAGTAGCCTCTCCTCAGCCAAGAAAAGCAGGAAAATGACACGGTTACACACATGGGCAAACACTCCACTGTCATCTAAGAGAAGCCAAAACCTGCTTCACTGGAGCCTCTGTGGCTTTACCTGACGTCTGCATGTCCATCTGGCGGTTTGTGTGCATCTTAAGTTCAAGGAGAACTGAAAAAAGTAATTATCAGTTCTTTTTGTGATGGCAAATATGCAGATACCTTAACTTATTCATTTACAAAAACAAAACAACACACAAAAAACAAAACAACTTAGTTAGAATGACAATGCTATTACGATCTACATGTACACTGAAAGAAAAAATGGGAGTCCCCCCACCCACAATAAACATTTTTATTAATTTATCTTTTGACCAATGAATTTACCTCTTTGGTAAATCTGGCACTAGGATGGGATCCATAAATCACTTCTATGTTAGTTATTATTAACAAAAGTGATAATCAGTCATTTATCAATATGTTGGATAGATTTAATTCAAAACAGATTTTTAAAAATAACTAATTTGGTAAAAAAAAAATAATGATTAAAGTCTTAAAGTAGGTAAAGTAATTGTTGAAATTGGGATGAACTTTAAATTGGTAATGTGCCTGTTATCAGTCAACCTACTGGAATTTTGTTAGTCCACAAATATTTAAAGAAATAGATCTCCCAAAAACTTGTCTGTGGTGTATGTGTTTATGTCCTGGTCCTCCTGGTTGGGGTTTGAGTGTTGGGCCAACAACTCATACCTCATAAAAACTAATAAAAATAATAAGTATTCCTTACATTTATATAGTGCTTTTTTAGACATCCTGGGATTTTTAATGACCACAGAGAGTCAGGACCTCGGTTTAACATCTCATCTGAAAGACGGTGCTTACTGAGCAGTATAGAGTCTCTATCACTACACTGGGGCATTAGGACCCACACAGACCACAGGTTGAGCACCCCCTGCTGGTCTCACTAACACCACTTTTAGCAGCAACCTAGCTTTACCATGTGGTCTCCCATTTAGGTACTGACCAGGTGCAGCCATGCTTAGCTACAGTGGGTGGCCATGTAGATGTTAACTAGATGTTATGAAACACCAATATGGTGCGGTTAAATATCAACTTTGATATAAAAGACCCTGGGAGTAAGTAAGAGTAAGTTCTCCCAAAATGAAAATCACAACATAATTTACCTAACTTCAAGCCATCTTCAGTGTATAAGACTCTTTTCTGTCTGACATACACAGTAGTAGTTTTAAATTTCATCTTGGCACTTGCATGTTAATGGTGTTGAACAGACATTTATTTTGAAGCTTACAAGAGCGCATAAATGCGTAATCAAACTAACCTGTGTGTTAACACATGTCTTATGAAAGGGATTGTGTGATTGTGTGTTTTTGTAAACAAAAAATTTCACATTTTTAAATGATAAACTCCAAACACTGACTTCTGTTGGCAGCAGAATGCATGTTATGCGTAACTGATGTATTTAATGTATGATGTGTGATGTACTACTACTTTACAATGTCGCAAACCTGTATTACGTCATGCTTTGTATTATGTCTGTCATGCAGAATGTGCATTCGTCCACCACCAGAAGTCAGTGACTGCAGTTTATCCTTTAAAATGAAAAATATGTCAGCGGCAATAGCTTAGTGGTCACTCTAAGACATGCTGGAATATCTAAACCCAAATTAGGTCAAATTTGGACTAACCCATATCTTGAGTTAAATTTAGTCCTATTAATTTAATTACAAAAATTAACTCAGCAGTTGGTTTAGTCTGTATTGCACCCAGAATTGGGTTCACATAACCCAGCATCTTTAGAGCATTTTGATATTGTGAACTTGATTCTTTTCGAGGTCCTTTGCCAATCCAAAAAATAAAGGGTTAAACCCCCCTAAAAAAGAATTATAATTAAAAAATATATATTTCTCTAATAAAAACACAACAACATCTGCGCAGCTCATTTGCTTTACATAAATTAATCATGTTTTAATAATCTTTAATCATTTCTAGTTTAAAACATTGACACATTTACACATTTTTATGACTATTTAGTATGGATGGGGTTTAACACAACGGGATCCCTATGGAACGTAATTTGTGGCAAAATTTCATAAACAAATAAAGCTTATTGCAAACAAACACAATCTGCAATGAAATCCCTTTACTTGCAAACAAACAAAAAAGCACTTTACAAAAACAAACTATAATTTGAACAAAAAACATAGTCTTACCAAATAAACGTATTGTGTTTTACAAGCATCAAGTACGTTTATTAAATTATTACAGCCCATCTGCATGTAACACTAATCCGAATAAATTTGAAAATGCTGTTTTTCATCTCCACAACGTCCACAATTCAATCCTTTCTGTCATCCAGTCTAAAATGACTGAAAAAGCTTTCATTCATGTACTGCGAATCATGTAATGCTTTTATCTGTGTAAATCCACCTGCCGTTTATTTACTTTCCATCTCTTTGAAACGTCCCGTCAAAATGTCGTAGCTATCGTCTGCCTCCACCGCTGAAAACTAGATCTCAGTAAATTTTCAGTGACCTTTGAACAGAGGCAATATGGAGCATGTACAAATGAATTTTTTTTTAAAGCTGTCAAACGGACTACATTCAAAACACCTGCTCTACAACGTCCTCCACCATGTTAGCTGAATTGGTCAGATGACTAAAATTCGAAAATCATTTTCAAAAAGCCTCTATTTTCACAGACGGAAGGCCAAAACGAAGAGAAAAATATGCTTTTTAAATGAAAACAAATGAGTGTGGTCATGGCCTTGAACAAACACCGAATCTTGTCAACACAGGCTCATTCTGAAAATGTTTCCTTATATACATTTTAGGCGATTGCGAATTATGTAGCCAGAAGTACGTATGGCTGCATTCGTCTTTGAAACGAATGCTACAGGGTGGTATGATGCTGTTCCTTTTTGCGCTTACCAGCTGACCGCTTACCTCTGTATTACCTCTGTACATGGCATAGCTTGCCATGTACATCAGCGGACTTGAGACGCAGAGATGAGTTGACCAAGATGATGGGGTTCAAGTTTGGCGAAGAACGGTTCCAAAAAGCAGGTGAGACAAAAACACAAGTCAAAAAATAAAACATTCAAGTGAGAAGGGTAAGAATGTGGTAAAATCTTTAAAAAAACATGGTAAACATCATGCAGGAAATATTGCCATTAATTTCGCTCCATACATCTTGATCAAATAATTAAAGATAGTTTTGATTTAAGGCGTTTTGCTGAAGATGGTGTTGAACTTGACTTAAGAACCTGTGTGCAGTGAGGGGTGAAACTGTGAAAGCTCTGTCAGGAGGTTCAGGAAAGCAAATCAAGCTCACACAACACAGATGCCTACAGCCTTCCATACACATAGCCGCATGTTGCTTCTAAAAGGAGAGAGAGAGAGAAAAAAAAACAGTATGTTAAAAACACCCAAACCATTTTCATGTGACTGACAGAGACACCACCTCTATAAATCTGCCAGTTTGTTTTTTTCAGACTGCCTGAGCCTCACAACCATCTCTGCACACACATGAAGAAATGAATACACGAGAGAGAGGACAGACCACCAGCCCTCCGGTGATTACTGTTACAACCCAGACTGATGAAACCATTTGGGAAAGGTGAAGACGATAAATAAAACATGGATTTGCACTTCCATTTCTCTAGCCTTGGCAACATCTCCACTATTATTAGCAGGGATGGAGACATCAGAGCCCACCTGTGTCAACACTTCCACATCCACACCTCTATCTTTGCTCCGGACTGTACCATTATGAGTTAGAGGATGGGGGTTTGTGCAGAGAGCAATAACCCAGCACTGTCATTAGGATTTAGGATTTGAACAAACTGCAAACCAAGAAAATTGGAATGTGTAATACCTCATCTGCTGAAATAGTATATCACACAGCTTATTGAAGAGGGAAACACAGGACCATTTTACTTGAAGGGCTGTTCGTAAGACTGTCATGACTAATTTGTAATCATGACATGACACATGTTGTCAATATGAATGAGATTCTGTTTATTCGTAAATGTCTTTGGCTTAATTATGTCATTTTAAATGCAAAAGTGACATTGTTTGAAAATAGTTATGACAATTTAACATAAACAAATAGACAGTAACATGTCTTTGCCCTTGTCATAAAAAACTTGACCTTAGACATTACCAAGACAACCTAATAATATTTCTAAAGGAGCTGTTAAAATGGAATTGAACCAGATATTGGTAAAAACTCAAACAATACAAACAAAAAATAAAAAAGAAAGTACTGAACTACTGAAATGTATTTAACGCTTTATATAAAAGGCTTTTTGGTGATGGCAGTTTAAAGACGCCTCTCATTTGGAGAATAAAGTTACATGCATTGCTCAGGGGGTTTTCAACAGAGTGTATAAGTCTATATGGTTCTGTGGGTTTCATCATCCAATCTGATGTTTATTTTGTATCTTATATTGAATTCATATCAGGTGATTGGCTGGACCATTCTACACCCTGATTTTCTTTCTTTGAAAGCATCTGAGAATTTTCTTGGTTGTGTTTTGGATCATTGTCTTGCTGAAATGTCCACCCTGGTTTCATCTTTATCCTCCTGGTAATGTAGATGTTGGACTAAAGCAGTATATATTAATTTACACTGAGGAAGGGCAGAGGGTTGCTGAAGAACTACTGAGAGATCTCAGTTGCTGTCGGGACTTCAACTGCCTTTCTACACCTTTCTTTCTTTATGGGTTCAATACTCTTTTTTTTCCCCTGTGACATTTCATTTTATTACACATAACTTCATTTGTAAACTATAATTAGATTTGTTTTCTTTTCATTTATGGATTTCTTTGGTTGTTACCAACATACAGGGAAAATTTCAAGTCAACAGCACCTTTAGAAATATGTTTTCTGAGAAAATAGGTTGTGTGTTTTCCTGCTGTATATATATATATATATATATATATATATATATATATATATATATATATATATATATATATATATATATATATTCAAACATACATTAAAATTTCTGTTCAATGGAGAGCAAATTTTTTCAACACATTTCTAAACATAATAGATTTAATAACTCATTTCTAATAACTGATTTATTTTATCTTTGCCATGATGACAGTAAATAATATTTGACTAGATATTTTTAAGATACTTCTATACAGCTTCAAGTAAAATTTAAAGGCTTATCTAGGTTAATTGGGATAACTAGGCAGGTTAGGGTTATTAGGAAAGTTATTGTATAATGATGGTTTGTTCTGAAGAGTATCGAAAATATATATATAGCTTAAAGGGGCTAATAATTTTTTCTCTAAAATGGTTTTTAAAAAATTAAAAAATACATTTTTCCAGAAGAAAAAATATTATCACACATAATGTGAAAATTAATTTGCACTGTTCAACATAACTTGGGAAATATAAATAAAAAATAAAATCAAGGGGGGGTTAATAATTCTGTATTCAACTGTATATGGCACACAATCTACCAGGATTTTTTTTTTTAACTGGCCACAAAATCAGTCTATTTAGTTGCAAAATCCTTTTTTTTCCACGGGGCTGTCTTGCAACTGCCCAAAACAATATAGCAAACACAGAAAATCCTAACAATAATTTAGAACATCCGGTAACGCTTTCTTTTACAACCCGCAAAGTACCGCGTAAGTACAGTGAAATTACAGTGTACTTTTCTGTACGTACTGTGTAAGTATAATGAACGTATGTGTAGGTATAAGGGAACAAACCGTAATGCTTGGGTAAAAAGGGGGTAACAACCAGATGTTCATCACGAAATTTTACCGCGTAAGTACAGTGAAATAACGGTGTACTTTTCTGTACCTATAGTGTAAGTATAAATAACGTTTACGTAAGTATAAGGGAACAAACTGTAATGCTCGGGTAATAAGGGGATAACAACCAGATATTTAGCATAAAAGGTTTCGCGTAAGTACAGTGAAATAAGGTTGTACTTTTCTTTAAATTGCAAAAGAACAAACCATAATGTTTGCGTAAAAGGGGAGTAACAATAAGATATCCATCACGCAAAGAAGTATATTAAGTTTACGATGTACATTTCTTCAAGTATTGTATACATATAAAGAATTATGCAAGGATGGTGACAACCTATTGCTATTTGCAAATGTACTGTATATGCACCTGCGTGAGTACATTAGTACTCTTATTCAGTGCTTGGGTTTTATATGGGGTGTTTAATGAATAAAAGGTTTACAACCTGTGAAATTATGAACCCTTATTGTATACTGTATGTATTTTAAATCTGCAATTCAATATAAAATATATTTCCATACACTACTTACCTTATGTTTACTCGTCGATCTCACCAAAGCCATCAATGTCTCCATAACTCACTATCAACAAATAACTTTGCATGACATAGGCCTACCGTCAGGGTTCAATGCAGATTAAAACAGGCTCGCATCTTTACTGCTGTTGCACAGGGGGGCTAACTGTTGCATTTCAGTAAATGTATAGCTGATGCTTTATAGAAAAATCTAGTAATTTGGTCTTCAATCAATAAAAACTGCTGCTGTAGTTTACTCTGTTCTTAGTGTTCAAGTATACACTAGTATGTTAAAGTTCAGCTTCTTCCCTCTTTGTTCCCTGTAGTTAAAGGTTAAATACAGTATTTGTTCCCTCCTTGTTCCCTGTACTTACAGGGTAAATACCACATTTGAGGGTTGTAAATTAAAGTGAAGCTTTGTTCCTCCCTTGTTCCCTGTACTTACAGGGTAAATACCACATTTGAGGGTTGTAAATTAAAGTGAAGCTTTGTTCCTCTCTTGTTACCTCCTTGTTCCCTGTACTTACAGGGTAAATACCACATTTGAGGGTTGTAAATTAAAGTGAAGCTTTGTTCCTCTCTTGTTACCTGTAGTTAAAGGGTAAATACAACATTTGTTCCCCCCTTGTTCCCTTTAGTTTACAATGTAAAATCTTAAAGGCAGTGAAATAAATATACAAACACACAATATATTTCTTCTTTACTTTGTAACCTTTATTTTAATAAATAAGCATTTTAAAACACTTCATCTTAATCAAACATTGTCCTGTCTATCATTGCCTATACTCATTCATTTTCTCTTCGGCTTTGTCCTTTTGTTAATCTGGGGTCGCCACAGTGGAATAAACCACCATCTTATCCAGCATATGTTTTACGCAGTGGATGCCCTTCCAGCTGCAACCCATCTCTGGGAAACATCCATACACACTCACTCACACGCATTCACTACGGACAATTTAGTCTACCCAATTCACCTGTACCGCATGTCTTTGGACTGTGAGGGAAACCGGAGCACCCGGAGGAAACCCACGCGAACGCAGGGAGAACTTCATGCAGAAACCTTCTTGATGTGAGGAAACAGCACTACCTACTGTGCCACCGTGTTGCCACCCAGCTGCAACCCATCACTGGGAAACATCCATACATACTCATTCACACACATACACTACGGACAATTTTACCTTACCCAATGTCACCACATATTTTTGGACTTGTGGGAGCACCCGGAGGAAACCCACGCTAACATGGGGAGAACATGCAAACTCCACACAGAAATGCCAACTGACCCAGCCGAGGCTCGAACCAGCGACCTTCTTGCTGTGAGGCGATTGTGCTACCCACTGCGCCTGCCTATACTCAAACAGCAAAATAACACATTATTTCCTTCCCCCTTTTTTTCTGGCATCTCTTGCTTGGCTTCCTCTTCTGCTCTTCTCAGCTTCCACTGAGGACTCTGATGGTGAGTGGCTGATGAAATCCCATGGGTCTTGCTGCTCTGCATTTATATAAAATATATAAACAGACAGAAAGGCTTTTAGTAAGCTATATACATGTTTATTTTCCTGTTTGATGTGTGTGTAGTGGTTGTCCAACAATTTCACACACTAAACATTTATAGATACCATACAGACACTATACATTACTATCAAACAAAAGTACTATCATCAGATCATATGGGAGATTGTGATCATTTAAAGTGATAATAATTAAAGCGCAGAGGGGAAAAGGCTTAAATAGTAGGCTACTGTGCTAAAGTCCTAGGCAAACGTTACTAGTAATTGGGTGGGGGTGGGGCTATTGATATATCAAACTGGCATGCTACAGAAAATATCAATTTACATTTCCAAACATTAATTTTGTCATTAACTTTGCTGTAATTAACGTATACAGGGAGAAAATCGTCTGCACAGTCAGTATGACAACAGCCACAGAGATCTGACCTGCTCATCATCCAGTCTTTCTGGAATGACATGAAGAAACTAAATCCATAGGAACTTTGGCAACATTTCTAAGATGTGCAAAGTAAACGACAGTAAACATTGGTAAATATTCGCTGCTGGCCGTTTAGATTCGGCCATGAACTAACGTTAAAGTTACGCTAAAAACAAATGAAACAAAATAAATATAATCTGGTTAATGCACAATTTCTAATCGTAACAATAGCCTTATTTACTGACAACGATTTACTCACATGTGTTACATGGTGACAAGACGGAGCAATTCCAAACGTCCCAAAAGTCTGAGCAAAACCTCGTGGCGTGCTGCTGCAGTTTGATTCGGATCTTTAGAGGCTTCTTGATTCACAACTCGTTTGAATCAACGAATCAGTAGGCGCGTACCTGAAGTGATACAATATCGCGAGATGGATTCAAATGCACACGGAGCTGTCTGTTGTTCTCGCGATGTTTTGATGTCACACTGATCGGTTTGTTGAAGACGAATCGATTCAACTCTCCGTCCTCCATTCCCAGAATTTCCTGTTCACGGCAGTACAAGGTTTAGGTTTGTTTAGGTTTTTGTTTCTATCTGATGTTTGTACCTATTTTTAACAATTACACCCTTTTCACAACACTGTTATGACGCGTTTAACGATCATCAGGATCTAAAATCCTTGAGTTTTTTATATGATTTTTTTAATAAAATAACATTTATTTGTATCTACGTATGCATTATATAATATGATTACATGTGCGAGGTGTTTCAAACAGTGTCTATGGACATGAGTAAATTAGATGTTATTCTCTGTTCTTGGTGGCGTTATCAGTTTCACACTATATTTTTATTTTTCTAATTGTCGAGACAACACCATCGTAAAGTTTTCATTTTATTTGAGCAAAGAAGATTGTAAAAAAAATGTGTTGTACTTTCCCATTCACTGTGCTGAAATGTAAAAAGGGTCCATAACAGTACATCAACCATATTATGTTATCTTTCACTTTATTTAGGACTAATGATGGGTTAAGACATGTACTTTAATCAAAAACTAACCTTAGGGGTAGTTAACCCAAACGTTACATTTACTTACCATTTAATGAGTGACACAGAATTTAAATATGTACACTGAACTGCAAATAATCTTTACTTCAAAGTCTATACTGCCTGCACATATATTTAAGCCTTTTCCCATCTGCGCTTTAATTATTATCACTATAAATGATCACAATCTCCCATATGATCTGATGATAGTACTTTTGTTTGATAGTAATGTATAGTGTCTGTATGGTATCTGTAAATGTTTAGTGTGTGAAATTGTTGGACAACCACTACACACACATCAAACAGGAAAATAAACATGTCTATAGCTTACTAAAAGCCTTTCTGTCTGTTTATATATTTTATATAAATGCAGAGCAGCAAGACCCATGGGATTTCATCAGCCACTCACCATCAGAGTCCTCAGTGGAAGCTGAGAAGAGCAGAAGAGGAAGCCAAGCAAGAGATGCCAGAAAAAAAGGGGGAAGGAAATAATGTGTTATTTTGCTGTTTGAGTATAGGCAGGCGCAGTGGGTAGCACAATCGCCTCACAGCAAGAAGGTCGCTGGTTCGAGCCTCGGCTGGGTCAGTTGGCATTTCTGTGTGGAGTTTGCATGTTCTCCCCATGTTAGCGTGGGTTTCCTCCGGGTGCTCCCACAAGTCCAAAAATATGTGGTGACATTGGGTAAGGTAAAATTGTCCGTAGTGTATGTGTGTGAATGAGTATGTATGGATGTTTCCCAGTGATGGGTTGCAGCTGGGTGGCACAGTAGGTAGTGCTGTTTCCTCACATCAAGAAGGTTTCTGCATGGAGTTCTCCCTGCGTTCGCGTGGGTTTCCTCCGGGTGCTCCGGTTTCCCTCACAGTCCAAAGACATGCGGTACAGGTGAATTGGGTAGACTAAATTGTCCGTAGTGAATGCGTGTGAGTGAGTGTGTATGGATGTTTCCCAGAGATGGGTTGCAGCTGGAAGGGCATCCACTGCGTAAAACATATGCTGGATAAGATGGTGGTTTATTCCACTGTGGCGACCCCAGATTAACAAAAGGACAAAGCCGAAGAGAAAATGAATGAGTATAGGCAATGATAGACAAGACAATGTTTGATTAATATGAAGTCTTTTAAAATGCTTATTTATTAAAATAAAGGTTACAAAGTAAAGAAGAAATATATTGTGTGTTTGTATATTTATTTCACTGCCTTTAAGATTTTACATTGTAAACTAAAGGGAACAAGGGGGGAACAAATGTTGTATTTACCCTTTAACTACAGGTAACAAGAGAGGAACAAAGCTTCACTTTAATTTACAACCCTCAAATGTGGTATTTACCCTGTAAGTACAGGGAACAAGAGAGGAACAAAGCTTCACTTTAATTTACAACCCTCAAATGTGGTATTTACCCTGTAAGTACAGGGAACAAGGAGGTAACAAGAGAGGAACAAAGCTTCACTTTAATTTACAACCCTCAAATGTGGTATTTACCCTGTAAGTACAGGGAACAAGGAGGTAACAAGAGAGGAACAAAGCTTCACTTTAATTTACAACCCTCAAATGTGGTATTTACCCTGTAAGTACAGGTAACAAGGGAGGAACAAAGCTTCACTTTAATTTACAACCCTCAAATGTGGTATTTACCCTGTAAGTACAGGTAACAAGGGAGGAACAAAGCTTCACTTTAATTTACAACCCTCAAATGTGGTATTTACCCTGTAAGTACAGGTAACAAGGGAGGAACAAATACTGTATTTAACCTTTAACTACAGGGAACAAAGAGGGAAGAAGCTGAACTTTAACATACTAGTGTATACTTGAACACTAAGAACAGAGTAAACTACAGCAGCAGTTTTTATTGATTGAAGACCAAATTACTAGATTTTTCTATAAAGCATCAGCTATACATTTACTGAAATGCAACAGTTAGCCCCCCTGTGCAACAGCAGTAAAGATGCGAGCCTGTTTTAATCTGCATTGAACCCTGACGGTAGGCCTATGTCATGCAAAGTTATTTGTTGATAGTGAGTTATGGAGACATTGATGGCTTTGGTGAGATCGACGAGTAAACATAAGGTAAGTAGTGTATGGAAATATATTTTATATTGAATTGCAGATTTAAAATACATACAGTATACAATAAGGGTTCATAATTTCACAGGTTGTAAACCTTTTATTCATTAAACACCCCATATAAAACCCAAGCACTGAATAAGAGTACTAATGTACTCACGCAGGTGCATATACAGTACATTTGCAAATAGCAATAGGTTGTCACCATCCTTGCATAATTCTTTATATGTATACAATACTTGAAGAAATGTACATCGTAAACTTAATATACTTCTTTGCGTGATGGATATCTTATTGTTACTCCCCTTTTACGCAAACATTATGGTTTGTTCTTTTGCAATTTAAAGAAAAGTACAACCTTATTTCACTGTACTTACGCGAAACCTTTTATGCTAAATATCTGGTTGTTATCCCCTTATTACCCGAGCATTACAGTTTGTTCCCTTATACTTACGTAAACGTTATTTATACTTACACTATAGGTACAGAAAAGTACACCGTTATTTCACTGTACTTACGCGAAACCTTTTATGCTGAATATCTGGTTGTTATCCCCTTATTACCCGAGCATTACAGTTTGTTCCCTTATACTTACGTAAACGTTATTTATACTTACACTATAGGTACAGAAAAGTACACCGTTATTTCACTGTACTTACGCGGTAAAATTTCGTGATGAACATCTGGTTGTTACCCCCTTTTTACCCAAGCATTACGGTTTGTTCCCTTATACCTACACATACGTTCATTATACTTACACAGTACGTACAGAAAAGTACACTGTAACTTCACTGTACTTACGCGGTACTT